>NC_063258.1:10926712-11197677 GCF_019578655.1 Ricinus communis
GGATATTTATGAATATGAGGAAATAACCCCGTAATTGTAGTATATTTGTGAGTGTGAGAAAACACCCCCTTAAATGGATTACTTTTATAATTTGAGAAAACAACCTCGTAAAAGGGATATATTTGTCAATATAAGAAAATAACTTTGTAGAACGTGTATATTTATGAATTTGAGAAAACAACCCCATTATAGTGCTAATAATTTAATATGAGAAAACGACCTCGTAAAAGTGGTATATTTATCAATATAAGAAAATTACTCCGTAAAGCGTGTATATTTATGAATTTGAGAAAACACTCCCATAAAAATAGTGTAATTGCGAGTCTAAGAAAACAGCCTCGTAGAACAGGTAAATTTTTTAATATGAGAAAACAGCCTCGTAGTAGGGGTAAATTTTTTAATATGTGAAAACAACCACGTAATATAGGGATATTTATTAATCGGATGAAATAATCCGGTAACTTTGGTATATTTGGAAGTATGAGAAAATATTACCGTAAAAGTAGTATATTTACCAATATAAGAAAATAAACCCGTAAAACGTATATATTTATGATTATGAGAGAACAACCTCGTAAAAGTAGTATAATTGTGAGTCTAAGAAAACAATCTCGTAGAAAGAGTAAATTTTTTAATATGAGAAAACAACTGTGTAAGAGGGGTATAATTGTAAATATTAGAAAATGAGCCCGTAATACGGGGATATTTATCAATCGGAGAAAATAACCACCTAACTATGGTATATTTGTGAGTATGAGAAAACAACCCTTAAATGGGTTAATTTAAAATATTAAAAAACAATCCTATAAAAAGGGTATATTTATCGATATAAGAAAATAACCCCATAAAACGTGTATATTTATGAATTTGAGAAAATTAGCCCATAACAGTGCTAATAATTTAATATGAGAAGACGACCTCGTAAAACTAGTATATTTATCAATATAAGAAAATAACCCCGTAAAACATGTATTTTTATGAATCTAAGAAAATAACCCAGTAAAAGTAGTGTAATTGTGAGTATGAGAAAACAACCTCGTAGAAGGGGTAAATTTTTTAATATGAGAAAACAACCCCGTAATACGAGGATATTTATCAATCGGAGAAAATAATTCCGTAATTTTGGTATATTTGGGAGTATAAGAAAACAACCCCGTAAAAGTAGTATATTTATCAATATAAGAAAATAACCCCGTAAAACGTGTATATTTATGAATATGAGAGAATGACCTCGTAAAAGTAGTGTAATTGCGAGTCTAAGAAAATAGCCTCGTGGAAGGGGCAAAATTTTATAATTTGAGAAAACAACCACGTAAGAGGGGGATATTAATCAATCGGAGAAAATAATCTCGTAATTTTAGTATATTTGGGAATGTGAGAAAACAATCCCGTAATACGTTGATATTTATGAATCTGATGAAATAACTCCATAATTGTGGTATATTTGTGAGTATGAGAAAACAACCCCTTACATGGGTTAATTTTATAATATGAGAAAACAAACCAGTAAAAGGATTATATTTGTCGATATAAGAAAATAATCCCGTAAAGCATGTATATTAATGAATTTGAGAAAACAACCCTATAATAGTGCTAATACTTCAATATGAGAAAATAACCGCATAAAAGTGATATATTTATCAATACAAGAAAATAACCCCGTAAAGTAGTGTAATTGTGAGTATGAGAAAGCAGCCTCATAGAAGTGGTAAAACTTTTAATATGAGAAAACAACCCTGTAATACGATAATATTTATCAATTGGAGAAAATAACTCCGTATTTTTTGTATATTTGTGAATATGAGAAAACAACCCCTTAAATCGGTTAATTTTATAATATGAGAAAACAACCCCGTAAAAGTGGTATATTTATCGATATAAGAAAATAACCCTGTCAAACGTGTATATTTATGAATTTGAGAAATAAGCACATAATAGTGCTAATAGTTTAATATGAGAAAACGACCTTGTAAAAGTGATATATTTATCAATATAAGAAAATAACCCCGTAAAAGTAGTGTAATTGCGAGTCTAAGAAAATAGCCTCGTAGAAGGGGTAAGTTTTTCAATATGAGAAAACAACCCCGTAATACGGGGATATTTATCAATCGAAGAAAATAATCCTGTAGTTTTGGTATATTAGGGAGGATGAGAAAAGAACCCCGTAAAAGTGGTATATTTGTCAATATTAGAAAATAACCTCGTAAAACGTGTATATTTATGAATATGAGAAAACAACCTTGTAAAAGTAGTGTAATTGCGAGTCTAAGAAAACAGCCTCGTAGAAGGGATAAATTCTTTAATATGGGAAAACAACTACATAAGAGGAGTATATTTATAAATATTAGAAAACGAGTCCGTAATACGAGGATATTTATCAATCTGAGAACCTGTAAAGTTTATTTGTGGGTACGAGAAAACAACCCCGTAAAAGAGGTATATTTGTCGATATAAGAAAATAACGCCATAAAACGTGTATATTTATGAATTTGACAAAACAACCCTATAATAGTGCTAATAATTTAATATGAGAAAACGACCCTGTAAAAGTGGTTTATCAATCGGAGAGAAAAACTCCATAATACGGAGATATTTATCAATCGGAGAAAAAAACACCGTAATTTTGGTATATTTGTGAGTATCAGAAAATAACCCCTTCAATAGGTTAATTTTATAATATGAGAAAACAACCCCGTAAAAGGATTATATTTATCAATATAAGAAAATAACCCCGTATAATGTGTACATTTATAAATTTGAGAAAATAACCCACAATATAGTGCTAATAATTTAATATGAAGAAACAACCCCGTGAAATTGGTAGTTTTATCAATATAAGAAAATAACTCTGTAAAACGTGTATATTTATGAATTTGAGAAAACAATCCCGTAAAAGTAGTGTAATTGCGAGTCTAAGAAAACAACCTCGTAGAATAGGTAAATTTTTTAATATGAGAAAACAGCCTCATAGAAGTGGTAAATTTTTTAATATGTGAAAACAACCCCGTATTACGGGGATATTTACCAATCGGAGAAAATAACCCCGTAATTTTGGTATATTTGTGAGTATGAGAAAACAACTTTTTAAATGGGTTAATTTTATAATATGATAAAACAACCCCATAGAAATGGTACATTTGTCCATAAAAGAAAATAACCCCATAAAACGTGTATATTTATGAATTTGAGAAAACAACACCATAATAGTGCTAATAATTTAATATGAGAACATGACCCTGTAAGACTTGTATATTTATGAATATGAGAAAACAATCCCGTAAAAATAGTGTAATTACGAGCTTAAGAAAACAACCCGGTAAAAATAGTATAATAGTGTAATTTTCGTATATTTGGGAGTATGAGAAAACAACCCCGTAAAAGTTGCATATTTGAGAATATAAGTAAATAACTCCGTAAAACGTGTATATTTATGAATATAAGAGAATAACCTCATAAAAGTAGTGTAATTGCGAGTCTAAGAACACATCCTCGTAGATGAGGGTAAATTTTTTAATATGAGAAAAAAACCGCATAAGAGAGATATATTTGTAATATTAGAAAATAAGCCCGTAATATGGGAATATTTATCAATTAGAGAAAATAATCTAGTAATTATGGTGTATTTGCAAGTATGATAAACAACCCTTTAAAATGTAAATTTTAGAATTTGAGAAAACAACCCCGTAAACGGGATATATTTGTCAATATAAGAAAATAACCCCGTCAATTTATGAATTTGACAAAACAACCCCATAAGAGTGCTAATAATTTAATATGAGAAAATGACCCCGTAAAAGTGGCTTATTTATTAATATAAGAAAATAACCCCGTAAAACGTATATATTTATGAATATGAGAAAACAACCCCGTAAAAGTAGTGTATTGCGAGTCAGAGAAAACAACCTCGTAGAAGGGATAAATTTTTCATATGAGAAAATAACCTCGTAATAAGGAGATATTTATCAATCGAGGAAAATAACTCCGTAATTTTGGTATATTTGTGAGTATGAGAAAACAACTCCTTAAGTGGGTTAATTTTATAATATGAGAAAACAACCCCGTAAATAGGGTATATTTGTCGATATAAGAAAATAACCCCCTAAGACGTGTATATCTATGAATTTGAGAAAACAACCCCATAATAGTGCTAATAATTTAATATGAGAAAACGACCCCGTAAAAGTGGTATCTTTATCAATATAAGAAAATAACTCCGTAAAATGTGTATATTTATGAATATGAGAGAATAACCTCGTAAAAATAGTGTAATTGCGAGTCTTATAAAACAGTCTCATAGAAGGGGTAAATATTTTAATATGAGAAAATAACCGCATAAGAGGGGTATATTTGTAAATATTAAAAAATGAGCCATAATACGAGGATATTTATCAATTGGAGAAAATAACCCCGTAATTATGGTATATCTATGAGTATGAGAAAAGAACCCTTTAAAATGTGTTAATTTTAGAATATGAGAAAACAACACCGTAAAAGGGGTATATTTGTCGATATAAGAAAATAACCCCACGAAATGTGTATATTTATGAATTTGACAAAACAACCCCATAATAGTGCTAATAATTTAAGATAAAAAATGACCCTGTAAAAGTAGCTTATTTATCAATATAAAAAAATAACCCCGTAAAACGTATATATTAATGAATATGAGAAAACAACCCCGTTAAAGTAGTGCAATTGCGAGTCTGAGAAAACAGCTTCGTAGAAGGGGTAAATTTTTTCATATGAGAAAACAACCCCGTAATAAGGGGATATTTATCAATCGGTAAAAATAATCCCGTAATTTTCGTATATTTATGACTATGAGAAAACAACCCCTTAAATGGATTAATTTTATAATATGAGAAAACAACTCCGTACAAAGAGTATATTTGTCAACATAAGAAAATAACCCCGTAAAACGTGTATATTTATTAATCTGAGAAAATAACCCCGTAATTGTGGCATATTTATGAGTATGAGAAAACAACCTCTTAAATATGTTAATTTTAAAATATGAGAAAACAACCCCGTAAAAAGGATGTATTTATCGATATAAGAAAATAATCCCGTAAAACGTGTATATTTATGAATTTGATAAAACAATCCCATAATACTGCTAATAATTTAATATGCAAAAAACGACCCCGTAAAAGTGGTATATTTATCAATATAAGAAAATAATTCAATAAAACGTGTATATTTATGAATATGAGAAAACAACCCCGTAAAAGTAGTGTAATTGCAAGTCTAAGAAATCAGCCTTGTAAAATGGGTAAGTTTTTAATATCAGAAAACAGCCTCACAGAAGAGTAAATAACCCCGTAATTTTGGTATATTTGTGAGTATGAGAAAACAACCCCTTAAATGGGTTAATTTTATAATATAAGAAAATAACCTCGTAAAAGGGATATATTTGTGGATATGAAAGGATAACCCTGTAAAACGTGTAAATTAATGAATTTGAGAAAACAACCACATAATAGTGCTAATAATTTAATATGAGAAAACGACCCTGTAAAAGTGGTATATTTATCAATATAAGAAAATAACCCCATAAGATGTGTATATTTATGAATATGAGAAAACAACCCCGTAAAAGTAGTGTAAATGCGAGTCTGAGAAAACAGCCTCGTAAAAGGAGAAAATTTTTTAATATGAGAAAATAACCCCGTAATTCGGGGATTTTAGCAAGCAGAGAAAATAATCCCGTAATTTTGGAATATTTGTAAGTATGAGAAACAACCCCTAAAATGGGTTAATTTTATAATATGAGGAAACAGCCCCGTAAGAATGGTATATTTGTCAATATAAGAAAATAACCCCGTAAAATGTTTATATTTATGAATCGGAAAAAATAACCTCGTAATATAGGGATATTTATCAATCGAAGAAAATAATCCCGTAATTTTAGTATATTTGTGAGTATGGAAAAACAACACCTTAAATGGGTTAATTTTATAATATGAGAAAACAACTTCGTAAAATGGGTATATTTGTCAACATAAGAAAATAACCCTGTAAAACGTGTATATTTATGAATTTGAGAAAACAACCCCATAATAGAGCTAATAATTTAATATGAGAAAACGACCCCGTAAAAGTGGTATATTTATCAATATAAGAAAATAACCTTGTAAAATATGTATATTTATGAATCTGAGAAAAAAAACCCATAAAAGTAGTGTAATTGCGAGTATAAGAAAACAATCTCGTAGAAGGGGTAAAATTTTTAATATGAGAAAACAACTGCTTAAGAGGGGTATATTTATAAATATTAGAAAATGAGCCTGTAATACGGGGATATTTATCAATCGGACAAAATAACCCCGTAATTGTGATATATTTGTGAGTATGAAAAAACAACCCGTAAAATGGGTTAATTTTATAATATGAGAAAACAACCCCGTAAAAGGGGTAAATTTGTCGGTATAAGAAAATAACCCTGTAAAATGTGTATATTTATGAATTTGAGAAAATAACCTCAAAATAGTGCTAATAATTTAATATGCGAAAACGACCATGTAAAAATGGTATATTTCTCAATATAAAAAAATAACTCTATGAAACGTGTATATTTATGAATCTAAGAAAACAACCCCGTAAAAGTAGTGTAATTGCGAAACTGAGAAAACAGCCTCGTAGAAGGATAAATTTTTTAATATGAGAAAAAGACCCTGTAAGAGGGATATATTAATAAATATTAGAAAACAACCCCGTAATACAGGGATATTTATCAATTGGAGAAAATAACCTTGTACTTTTGGTATATTTGTGAGTATGAGAAAACAACCCATTAAATGAGTTAATTTTATAATATGAGAAAACAACCCCGTAAGATGTTATATTTGTCAATATAATAAAATAATTCCGTAAAACGTGCATATTTATGAATTTGAGAAAATATCACCATAATAGTGCTAATAATTTAGTATGAGAAAATGACCCCGTTAAAGTGGTATATTTATTAATATAAGAAAATAACCCTGTAAAAACGTGTATATTTATGAATATGAGAAAACAACCCCGTAAAAGTAGTGTAATTATAAGTTTAAGAAAACAACCCCGTAGAAGTAGTGTAATTACAAGTTTAAGAAAACAGCCTTATACAATGGATAAGTTTTTTAATATGTGAAAACAACCCCGCGGGGATATTTTTGAATCTAAGGAAATAACTCCGTAATTGTGGTATATTTGTAAGTATGAGAAAACACTCTTCGAATGGGTTAATTTTATACTATGAGAAAATAACCCCAAAAAAGGGGTATATTTGTCAATATAAGAAAATAACCCCATAAAATGTATATATTTATGAATCTAAAAAAACAAGCCCATAATAGTGCTAATAATTTAATATGAGAAAACGACCCCGTAAAAGTGGCATATTTATCAATATAAGAAAATAACCCCATAAAACATGTATATTTATGAATCTGAGAATATAACCCCGTAAAAGTAGTGTAATTGCGGGTCTGAGAAAATAGCCTTGTAGAAGAGATAAATTTTTTAATATGAGAAAAAAACCCTGTAAGAGGGGTATATTTATAAATATTTGAAAATAATCCCGTAATACGGGATATTTATCAATCGAAGAAAATTATCCCGCAATTTTAGTATATTTGTGAGTACGAGAAAACAACCTCTTAAACATGATAGTTTTATAATATGAGAAAGCAACCCCGTAAAAGGGGTAGATCTGTCAATATAAGGAAATAATCCCGTAAAACATGTATATATATGAATTTGATAAAATAACCCCATAATAGTGCTAATAATTTAATATGAGAAAATGACCTCGTAATAGTTGCATATTTATCAATATAAAAAAATATCCCCGTAAAATGTGTATATTTATAAATCTGAGAAAACAACTCCATAAAAGTAGTGCAATTGCGAGTATGAGAAAACAGCCCCGTAGAAGGGGTAAATTTTTTAATATGAGAAAACAACCCCGTAAGAGGGATATATTAGTAAATATTAGAAAACCACCCCATAATACGGGGATATTTATCAATTGGAGAAAATAACGCCGTACTTTTGGTATATTTGTGAGTATGAGAAAACAACCACTTAAATAGGTTAATTTTATAATATGAGAAAGCAAATCCGTAAAAGTGGAATATTTGTCAATATAAGAAAATAACCCTGTAAAACGTGTATATTTATGAATTTGAAAAAATATCACCACAATAGTGCTACTAATTTAGTATGAGAAAATGACCCCGTAAAAGTGGTATATTTATTAATATAAGAAAATAACTCCATAAAACGTGTATATTTATGAATCTTAGAAAATAACCCTGTAAAAGTAGTGTAATTACGAGTCTAAGAAAACAACCTCGTAAAATGGGTAAATTTTTTAGCATTAGAAAACAGCCTCATAGAAGGGATAAATTTTTTAGTAAGTTAAAACAACCTCGTAATATGGGGAAAATTTTTAAAAATCTAAGGAAATAACTCCATAATTGTGGTATATTTGTGTGAATGGGAAAATATCCCTTAAGTGGGTTAATTTTGTACTATTAGAAAACAACCCCGAAAAAGGGGTATATTTGTCAATATAAGAAAATAATCCCATAAAACGTGTATATTTATGAATTTGAGAAAACAACCCCATAATAGTGCTAATAATTTAATATGAAAAAATGACCCCATAATAGTTGTATATTTATCAATATAAGAAAATAGTCCCGTAAAACGTGTATATTTATGAATCTGAGAAAACAACCCCATAAAAGTAGTGTAATTCGAGTTTGAGAAAACAGCCTCGAAGAAGAGGTAAATTTTTTTAATATGAGAAAACAACCCCGTAATACGGGGATATTTCTCAATCGTAGAAAATAATCCTGTAATTTTTATATATTTGTGAGTATGAGAAAACAACCCCTAAAATAGGTTAATTTTATAATATGAGAAAACAACCCCATAAAAGTGGTATATTTATTAATATAAAAAAATAATCCCGTAAAATGTGTATATTTATGAATCTGAGAAAACAACACCATAATAGTGCTAATAATTTAGTATGAGAAAATGACCCCGTAAAAGTGGTATATTTATTAATATAAGAAAATAATCCCGTAAAACTTATATATTTATGAATCTGAGAAAACAACGCCGTAAAAGTAGTGTAATTGCGAGTCTAAGATAACAACCTCGTAGAACGGATAAACTTTTTAATATGTGAAAATAATCCCGTAATACGGGGATGTTTATTATTATGAGGAAATTACTCCGTAATTGTCGTATATTTGTGAATATGAGAAAACAATCCCTTAAATGGGTTAATCTTATAATATGAGAAAACAACCCCGTAAAAGAGGTATATTTGTCGATATAAGAAAATAACCCCGTAAAATGTGTTTATTTATGAATTTGAGAAAACAAGCCCGTAATAGTGCTAATAATTTGATATGAGAAAACGACCCCGTAAAAGTGGTGCCAACTTTCTTATATTTTCTTGTTGCCATGTTTGTTATATTTCTTTTTCCTTCAGATAAAATAAAAAAATATATTTATCAATATAAGAAAATAATTCCGTAAAAAAACGTGTATATTTATGAATCTGAGAAAATAACCCCATAAAAGTATTGTAATTTCCAGTTTGAGAAAACAACCTTATAGAACGGGTAAATTTTTTAATATGAGAAAACAACCTCGTAAAAAGGGTAAATTTTTGAATATGAGAAAACAATACCGTAATATGGGGATATTAATCAATCGGAGAAAATAACCCCGTAGTTTTGATATATTTGTGAGTATGAGGAAACAATCCCTTAAATGGGTTAATTTTATAATATGAGAAAACAACCCTGTAAAAGGGGTATATTTATCAATATAAGAAAATAACCCATTAAAATGTGTATATTTATGAATCTGAGAAAACAATCTGTTTTAAGTAGTGTAATTGCGAGTCTAAGAAAACAGCCTCGTAGAAGGGTAAATGTTTTAATATGAGAAAACAATCCCGTAAGATGAATATATTTATAAATATTAGCAAACAACCTCATAATATGGGGGATATTTATCAATCGGAGAAAATAATCCCGTAATTTTTGTATATTTATGAGCATGAGGAAAAAAAACCCCTGAAATTGGATAGTTTTATAGTATAACAAAATAACCCCGTAAAAGGGTTATATTTGTCAATATAAGAAAATAACTCCGTAAAACTTGTATATTTATGAATTTGAGAAAACAACCCCATAATTGTGCTAATAATTTAATATGAGAAAACGACCCCGTAAAAGTGGTATATTTATGAATATAAGAAAATAACCCCGTAAACGTGTATATTATGAATATGAGAAAACAATCCCATAATAGTGTAATTGCGAGTCTAAGAAAACAGCCTCATAGAAGGATAAATTTTTTAATATGAGAAAACAACCCCGTAAGAGGAATATATTTATAAATATTACCAAACAACCCCGTAATTCGGGGATATTTATCAATTGGAGAAAATAACCCCGCAATTTTAGTATATTTGTAAGTATGAGAAAAAAATCCCTTAAATGGGTTAATTTTATAATATGAGAAAACAACCCCGTAAAAGGGGTATATTTGTCAATATAAGAAAATAACCCCATAAAACGTGTATATTTATGAATTTGAGAAGACAACGCGATAATAGTGCTAATAATTTAATATGAAAAAACGACCCAATAAGAATGGTATATTTATCAATATAAGAAAATAACGACATAAAATGTGTATATTTATGAATCTGAGAAAATAACCCCGTAAAAGTAGTGTAATTGCGAGTCTAATAGAACAGCCTCGTAGTAGGGGTAAACTTTTTAATATGAGAATACAATCCCGTAAGAGTGGTATATTTATAAATATTAGAAAACAACCTCGTAATACGGAAATATTTATCAATCGGAGAAAATAACCCCGTAATTTTGGTATATTTGTGAGTATGAGAAAACAACACCTGAGGGATTAATTTTATAATATGAGAAAACAATCTCGTAAAAGGAGTATATTTTTTAATATAAGAAAGTTAGCCCGTAAAACGTGTATATTTATGAATTTGAGAAAACAACCCCATAATAGTGCAAATAATTTAATTTGAGAAAACGACCTCGTAAAAGTGGTATATTTATCAATATAAGAAACTAACCCTGTCACGACCCCACCCGTGGGCCCGTGACCGGCACTAGGGAATGGGTAGGCTTAAGGCCACCGAAACCCATAGTAAGCCTGACACTCACTGATTTAAACAAACCTCATCTCAAATTAATATTATTAAAACCACAAATTATCTTAATAGCTACACTTTACAAAAATTACTTCGGTCTACCAGAAAAACTAGGCGAGACCCGAAGCTCAGAAATTTACAACTGATACATCTACTATTACTACTGCGGAGAATCTAAGATTTACCAATTTACATACCAAATCAAATACATCACCCGATGATGAAGGAGTCGGGTTACTGAATAAGAGTCATGAGGACTAACAAATCACAAATCAACAGTAAAAATGAGGTATGGGTCTAGAGTGAGTTAAAATCAAATAATCTAGGGACTATTGCTTCTTCTCAGAAAACATAGATTATTCAAATCAGTATATAAACCATACTATAATCATACCATAATAAATAAATAAATGAATAAATAAAAATATATTTTTACTTTTACGGGACGAGTGGCTCAGTAGAACCCTAACCCCAAATTCTAATAGCCTTTCGGCTCTCTTAATCCAACAGGTCGCCCGGAGAGCAAGCTCGATCAGGTCCTTACCTCCGACTGAACACTTGAATTCCAAATAAGCCAGAGAGCAAGCTCGATCAGGGACCTTAACTCCGGCAATCAACTGAACTCAGCCCAGAGAGCAATGCTCAATCAGGGCAAATAAATCCATAATAACCTTATGTCCATGATCATTACCGGTGCGCACGCGGTCCTGATGTAACCCATCAGGCGGCATGTTCTACAAGCCACATTTCCCAAATCGCAATCACCGCATTTAATACATATCATTGTCTAATGAAATCATTCAACACATATCAAAATAAAGATTAAAAATTTAGGATAAGGCAACGTGCAATTCGTGTCGACAGAATAATAATATCTGTATTATTATAACGTTACTAATAATAATATTTATATTATTTTCAATAATTAATAGTCCAGTGAAATCATTTACGTTGCGATACTAATAACCATGTTAAACATAAACTTCCAAAATAGCATATTAAAATCAGACTTAGCAATAGTGCAATGATTAAATGACTTTAACTCACAGGTTTGGCGACCTCCTAGCTCTGCTCCGGTGCCTCGGTAGGAGCGAGCCGAACAGACAGATCAATCTAGTCACGGAAAACAATTTATCAAAACGATGAAACAATCCATCATTAATCCTAGGTCTAGACTCCTAGGACTGACTGTCTAAGAATCTCGACTCGGGAACTACCGAAAATTCGGCAGAACCTCCCGTACAACACGAACATTACCCCCCGTAAAAACGGGTCCAGGACCTGCCAGAAAAACACTCCAAATATCCAACAATTTAAACAACGGGAGTCGGGTCCCCAAACTTCACTATTTCTCGACTCCGCCACACAGCACAAAATACGACTATGGCAGGCCAACTGACAGACAAATATTTTTGACTCACAAAAATCATCAAATACTCAATATAATCCAATAGACACAATTAAACCAAGAATTTCTAAAATAACGGGCCAAAGAAAATTACCGATCGCGATCCGAACACACCATCGGACTCTGGCAGCCGAAGACGATCCCCGCCCGATTTTCCAATCCGACACCCGATCATCCGGAGAGATTTGCGGGACGATGACCGTCGATTTGTAAACGAGGCCCGATCGCCACGAAACTGCCATCGCGAAGCTTGGTGAGGAGAGTCGGGATACATCCTCCGATCATCCATCCTCACGGAGCTCGCCGAAAAGCCAAAAATGCGGCTGCCTCCACTTCACGGAACTCTCCTCCCACCAAAATACCAAAAGGAAGCTCTCTCCAAGGGAGTTGATCGCCACCGAGATCGGCCGGAAGGCCAGAACGGCCGAACGACGCCGGAAGCCCGCCACTGTCGTGCGCTCCTTCCGACGCCAGCCTCGGCCTCCGTCCGGCTCACCATGGACGCCACGCCTCTCTCCTCCCTTTCTTCCTCTTCCTCTTCCCCGATTTTCTTTCCTTTCAATATCGACATTAGGCCCCCGAACTTTTCCTTATTACAATTTGATCCCTCAACTTCCTTAATTACTTACAATTTCATCCCGTAGAATTCCAATTTGACCCCCAAACTTCTTTTTAGCCTTTCAATTAAGCCCCTAACTATTTAATTTGGGCCAAATCCGAATTATTGAAAATACACAATTACAAAAATACCCCTGACCGACATATTTATTTACAAAAATACCAAGCTCACAAATTTCCATTAAAACCCCATAAAAATAACATTATACTTTCAATCCTTATTCCAAAATAAATTTCCAATTAAATCCTACACACAATTAAATTAAATAATCAATTTCCAACTTAAAATTTAATACTACTAATCAATTATAATACCAATTTTCCCAAAATTCTTTTATAAAAACATCCTTTGTAATTTCTTCCAAAATTTTTCAATATATAATTTTACTTATATAAATATGCATTTGGAAAAATTTTGAATAGCCAAAATGTAATCATTTCAAATTAAACCCAATAATAATGAAGCTAAAATTAACTTAAATAAAAACTCATTATTAAATATATAAAAATTCCGGGTGTTACAAACCCCGTAAGACGTCTATGTTTATGAATATGCGAAAACAACCATGTAAAAGTAGTGTAATTGCGAGTCTAAGAAAAAAGCCTCGTAGAAGGGGTAAATTTTTAATATGAGAAAATAACCCTATAAGAGGGATATATTTATAAATATTAGAAAATAATCCCGTAATACGAGAATATTTATCAATTAGAAAAAATAACTCTATAATTATGGTATAATTGTGAGTATGAGAAAACAACCCCTTGAATGGGTTAATTTTATAATTTGAGAAAACAACCCCATAAAAGGGATATATTTGTCAATATAAGAAAATAACCCCGTAAAACATGTATATTTATGAATTTGAGAAAATCTATAATAGTGCTAATAATTTAATATGAGAAAACGACACCGTAAAAGTGGTATTTTTATCAATATAAGAAAACAATCCCGTAAATTGTGTATATTTATGAATCTGAAAATAATTTAGTAAATGTAGTGTAATTGCGATTCTAAGAAAATAGCCTCGTAGAAGGGTAAATTTTTTAATATGAGAAAACAACCCCGTAAGAGGGGTATATTTATGAATTTACCCTGCCACGAGGCTGTTTTCTTAGACTGGCAATTATACTACTTTTATGGGATTGTTTTCTCTGATTCATAAACATACACATTTTACGGAGTTATTTTCTTATATTGATAAATATTACCAATTTTACTCAGATTCTTAAGTATACACGTTTTATGGAGTTATTTTCTTATATTAATAAATATACCACTTTTAGTGGGTCGTTTTCTCATATTAAATTATTTTCACTATTAAGGGGTTATTTTCTGAAATTCATAAATATACACGTTTTACGGGGTTATTTTCTTATGTTGACAAATATACCCCTTTTGCAGGTTGTTTTCTCATATTATAAAATTTACCCATTTAAGGGGGTTTTTTCTCATACTTACAAATATACTAAAATTACGGGGTTATTTTCTCCGATTGATAAATATCTTCGTATTACATGGTTGTTTGCTAATATTTATAAATATATCCCTCCTCTTACGGTGTTATTTTTTCATATTTAAAAATTTATCCTTCTATGAGGCTGTTTTCATAGACTTGCAGTTACACTACTTTTACGAGATTATTTCTCAAATTCATAAATATACACGTTTACGGGGTTATTTTTTATATTGATAAATATACCACTTTTACGAGGTCTTTTTCTCATAGTAAACTAATAGCACTATTATGGGGTTGTTTTCTCAAATTCATAAATATACTCGTTTTACGGAGTTATTTTCTTATATTGACAAATATACGCCTTTTACGGGATTGTTTTGTCATATTATAAAATTAACCCATTTAAGGAGGTTTTTTCTCATACTCACAAATATACCAAAATTACGGGGTTATTTTCTTCGATTGATAAATATCCCTGTATTACGGGATTGTTTGCTAATATTTAGAAATATATCCCTCTTACGGGGTTGTTTTCTCATATTAAAAAATTTACCTTTCTACGAGGCTGTTTTCTTAGACTCATAATTACACTACTTTTACGGTATTCTTTTCTTAGATTCATAAATATACACGTTTTATGGGGTTATTTTCTTATATTGATAGATATACCACTTTTACGAGATCATTTTTCCATATTAAATTATTAGTACTATTACGGGGTTGTTTTCTCAAATTCATAAATATACACATTTTTTACGGGGTTATTTTCTTATATTGATGAATATACCCATTTTATGGGGCTTTTTTCTCATATTATAAAATTAATCCATTTAAGGGGTTGTTTTCTCATACTCACAAATATACCACAATTATGGAGTTATTTCATCAGATTCATAAATATCAACGTATTACGAGGTTGTTTTCTAATACTTAAATATACCCCTATTGCGAGGTTATTTTCTCATATTAAAAATTACCACTTCTACGACGTTATTTTTTTAGACTCGCAATTACACTACTTTTATGGGGTTATTTTCTGAGACTCATAAATATACACGTTTTACAGAGTTATTTTCTTATATTGATAAATTTACCACTTTTACGGGGTCGTTTTCTCATATTAAATTATTAGCACTATTATAGGATTTTTTCTCAAATTCATAAATATACACGTTTTTTACGGGGTTATTTTCTTATATTGACAAATATATCCCTTTCACAATATTATTTTTTTATACTCACAAATATATCAAAATTAAGGGGATATTTTGTCTCATTGATAAATACTCATGTATTATGGGGTTGTTTGCTAATATTTATAAATATATCCCTCTTACTGGATTGTTTTCTCATATAAAAAATTTATCCTTCTACGAGGCTGTTCTCTTAGACTCGCAATTACACTACTTTTACAGGGTTGTTTTCTCAGATTCATAAATATACACGTTTTACGGAGTTATTTTCTTACATTGTTAAATATACCACTTTTACTTGGTCATTTTATCATATTAAATTATTAGCACTATTATGGGGTTATTTTCTCAAATTCATAAATATACACGTTTTACAGGGTTATTTTCTTATATTGACAAATATACCCCTTTTACAGGGTTGTTTTCTCATATTATAAAATTAACCCATTTAAGGTGTTGTTTTCCCATACTCACAAATATACCAAAATTACGAGATTATTTTCTCTGATTGATAAATATCCCCGTATTACAGGCTCGTTTACAATATTTATAAATATACTCCTCTTACACGGATGTTTTCTCATATTAAAAAATTTCCCCCTTATACGAGGCTATTTTATTAGACTCGCAATTACACTACTTTTACAGGGTTGTTTTCTCAGATTCATAAATATACACGTTTTACGAGATTATTTTCTTATATTGATAAATATACCACAATTACGGGGATGCTTTCTCATACTTACAAATATACCATAATTACAGGATTATTTTCTCTGATTGATAAATATTCCTATATTACAGGGTTATTTTTTAATATTTATAAATTTATACCTCTTACGAAGTTATTTTCTCATATTGAAAAATTTACCCCTTCTACGAGGCTGTTTCTCATATTCGCAATTACACTATTTTTACGGGTTATTTTCTTAGATTCATAAATATACACATTTTACGAGGGTATTTTCTTATATTGATAAATATACCACTTTTACGGGGTCATTTTCTCATATTAAATTATTAGTACTATTATGGGTTATTTTCTCAAATTCATAAATATACACGTTTTACAAGGTTATTTTCTTACATTGATAAATAGTATAAAATTAACCCATTTAAGGGATTTTTTTCTTATATTCACAAATATACCAAACTTGCGGGGTTATTTTCTTCGATTTATAAATATCCCCGGATTACTGGGTGGTTTACTAATATTTATAAATATATCCCTCTTACGGGGTTGTTTTCTCATATTAAAAAATTTACTGTTGTACGAGGCTGTTTTCTTAGACTCACAATTACACTACATTTACTGGATTGTTTTCTTAGATTCATAAATATATACATTTACGGGGTTATTTTCTTGTATTGATAAATATACCACTTTTACGGGGTATTTTTCTCATATAAAATTATTAGCACTATTATGGGGTTGTTTTCTCAAATTCATAAATATACACGTTTTACAGGGTTATTTTCTTATATTGACAAATATACCCCTTTTACGGGATTGTTTTTTCATATTATAAAATTAACCTATTTAAGGAGTTTTTTTTTCTCTCATACTCTCAAATATACCAAAATTACAGAGTTATTTTCTCCGATTGATAAATATCTCTGTATTATGAGGTTGTTTGCTAATATTTATAAATATATCCCTCTTACGGGGTTGTTTTCTCATATTAAAAAATTTACCTTTCTACGAGGCTGTTTTCTTAGACTTGCAATTACACTACTTTTACGGGGTTGTTTTTTCAGATTCATAAATATACACGTTTTACAGGGTTATTTTCTTATATTGACAAATATACCACTTTTACGGGGTTGTATTATAAAATTAACCAATTTAAGAGGTTGTTTTATCATACTCACAAATATACCAAAATTACAGGATTATTTTCTCTGATTGATAAATTTTCGTGTATTACGGGGTTGTTTTCTAATGTTTATAAATATACCCCTCTTATGGGGTTGTTTTCTCATATTAAGAAATTTACTCCTTCTATAAGGCTATTTTCTGAGACTCGCAATTAGACTAATTTTACGAGGTTATTTCCTCAGATTCATAAATATACACATTTTACGAGGTTATTTTCTTATATTGATAAATATACTACTTTTACGAGGTCGTTTTCTCATATTATATTATTAGCACTATTTTGGGGTTATTTTCTCAAATTCATAAATATACATGTTTTACAAGGTTATTTTCTTATATTGACAGATCTACCCCTTTTATGAGGTTGCTTTCTCATATTATAAAATTAACCCATTTAAGGGGTTGTTTTCTCATACTCACAAATATACCAAAATTACGGGTTTATTTTTTCGATTGATAAATACTCTGTATTACGGGGTTGGTTTCTCATATTAAAAAATTCATCCCTTCTACGAGGCTGTTTTTTCAGACTCGTAATTACACTACTTTTACGGGATTATTTTCTCATATTCATAAATATACATGTTTTACGAGGTTATTTTCTTATATTGATAAACATATGACTTTTACAGGGTCGTTTTCTCATATTAAATTATTAGCACTATTATGGGATTGTTTTCTCAAATAGTTGCACTTATTGTGTTTAATTCCCTTATATTTTGATTGAATAATGTGCTTAGTTGTGGAAATTATGTTTATTCTGATCTAGATGGTGAAATATCAAGGATTGAGTGAAATTCAGCCAAAAGACATGTTTTAAAGCATCACTTGTCAAGAACCAAGTCTTTTGAAGGAAGAGCAAAAATTTGGGCTGAAGATCATTTTCAATAAGGCGTGACCACGCCTTACAATCCGTAAACTATTGGAACCTGCAGAAGAGAGCTTCGAATTTTTCAAGATAAATTCGTGGTGGGCCCACTTTTATATAATTTCCTCTCTTTTTGGATGTACTGGATAAAGAAAACTTTCTCCTATGTATTTAGGATTTTAATTTGTTTAGATTACTCTTTATCTTATCCTTCCTTATAGGGATAAGATCATATAGAAAGTTTATTTCTTTATAATAAGGATTCTCTTATTAAGGTTTACGTTTAACTTCCTATATAAGGAGGCTAGTTCTACCAAGTCAAGGACGACTGAGTACTTTGAGATTATTATTATTATTATTCTTCTTCTATTCCTACAATTCTTTTCTTGTGAATTCTTACTCCACCATGTGTGGCTAAGTTTTTAGTTTCTAATTCAAGAGTGAATAAATTCTAATTATGATTTTGTGAGGCTTTGTGCTTAACATAATTCTTCTTTAATTCAAGTATTCTTTATTTCTTGTTTTTATTATTTATGAATTTTTGATATTGATTGAACTGACGACTCAACTTTTGATATTCTTTATTTCTTTATTTGAGTTTGTGATCCGTAATTGTCATGAACGATTGACACAAGTAGCAAGGAGCTGGCTTGTGTGTGTGTGATTGCGGCTTTTTCGAATTACATAGCTTGCATGATAGGCTCTAGGGAAATAAAGGAACAAGGTTAATTGAATTGCAGTTATCTCAATTAATTAATGTTGGTTTAGTCATTCTCATTATTCTTAATGCTATCATTGAGTTGATATGGAACGCTATCATGTTGAGTTAACTAATGGTAAGTTTTGATTTGGATGTTGGGTTTGAGTCAATTATATTAGAAGAATTACACTTGTTGCGGCTTTTTTGAATAAGTAGGCTAAGTACTTGAATAGAAAAATTGATATTTTAGCCTATGATCATGATTACAATTGGACGGAATTAGCACTCTTGAATTGGAAATTTGTTAAGATTGATTTCTTATTTACTTTAATATTCAGCCTTCATTATTTTCTGTTTATTTATAATTTTGATTCAAACATTCAAACCCCCCCCATTTTTATTTTACCTTGAGAAGCTATCCATATTGGTTCCCTTGGGATTCGACCTGGTTTTACTATTTCTACAAGTTAGTTTAGGAAAATTAGCAATTTATTTTTAAAGGGTTTTGATAACCCGTTTAAATTTGGTGCCGTTGCCGGGGAGCCTATTTTAGTTTCTCATTGTTTAATTTATTTGTTTATGACTCGTTCTTCTCAAGCTATTGATTTGCGATAATCCCCGAAATTGAGAAGACAAATACGATTAAGAAAGGAGACTAGGCAAAGAAAAAGTTGTCCCATAGAGAAATTGGAGATAGATTTGGCTATTAGTGACACATCTATTTTTCAAGAAGTTATAGAAAATATGGTGAACAGAACTCTCAAAGAGCTAGCCGTGCCGGATTTGAATCAACAACCATTATGCATTACATTTCCTAATATTGCAGTTGATTTTGAATTAAAATCTAGCTTAATTCACTTACTCCCTTCTTTTCATGGATGTGCAGGTGAAGATCCTCATAAACACTTGAAGGAATTCCATATTGTATGCTCTGGAATGAAGCCACATGGTGTGACAGAAGAGCAAATAAATCTTAGAGCTTTTCCCTTTTCTTTAAAGGATAAAGCAAAAGATTGGCTCTATTATGTACCGTCCGGTTCAATAACAACATGGAATGAGATGAAAAGATTGTTCTTAGATAAGTTTTTCCCTGCAACAAGAGCTGCCAATATCAAAAAAGAAATTTGTGGCATAACACAGTTCACTAGAGAAACATTGTATGAGTATTGGGAAAGGTTCAAGCAACTGTGTGCTAGCTGCCCCCATCATCAAATTTCTCAGCAACTCTTAATCCAATACTTTTATGAAGGATTATTGCCAATGGATAGGAGTATGATTGATGCAGCAAGTGGTGGAGCTTTGGTAGACAAGACACCTAAAGAAGCCAAGCAATTGATTTCAAACATGACTGAAAATTTTTAGCAATTTGGTACAAGAGCTGATGGAGATACAAGGCGAGTTAATGAGGTAAGCACTAAAAATCTTGAAAATCAAATTTCTGATTTAACTGCTTTGGTTCGTCAAATGGCTGTAAGGCAATTACAAATGGCAAAAGTTTGTGGAATATGCTCAGTTCAAGGACATCCCACCGATATATGCCCAACATTACAACAAGACTCAATGCAAGAGGCTAATGCTCTAGAGGGATTTACTGGTCAACCTCAAAGGAAGTATGACCCTTTTTCCAATCATTATAATCCTGGATGGGGAGATCACCCGAATTTGAGCTATGAAAACTAAGGAGGACAGAAAAATTATCATTCCCAGAATTTTATTAGACCACCTCAAGTTCTCCAAAAACCTCAAGCTTCAAATTCAGGTATGTCTTTGGAAGATATTGTTAAAAATCTTGCTAATAATGCTCAATTTCAACAGGAAACAAGGTCAAGCATTTAGAATTTAGGCAATCAAATTATTCAATTGGCTATGTCGGTTAGTAAATTGGAGGCTCAAAATTCAGAAAAACTACCTTCACAACTAGAGATAAATCCAAAGGAGAATGTTAGTACAATTTTTTTAAGAAGTGGAAAGGAGATTCCTTCAGGGTCGATTCCACTTAAGAAAAGTGAACCGAGTAAGCTAAAGGAAGAAGAAGCTTCCTTTAAAGCATCACGTGGGACAAAATTCGATCATCCTCTATCTCTTTCATCTCACACTCCATTACCTCCTTTTCCTAGCAGATTAGCTAAGCCAAAAGAAGATGACCAAGAAAAGGAGATCTTGGATACATTTAGGAAGGTGGAAATAAATATCCCATTATTGAATGCTATCAAGCAAATTCCTAAATATGCAAAGTTCTTGAAGAAATTGTGCACAAACAAAAGAAGGATGAAGGAAAAAGAGAAAGTGGTGGTAAGTAAAAATGTGTCGGCTATCTTGCAAAAGAATATGCAAGAAAAATGTAAGGATCCAGGTATGTTTTCATTACCTTGTATTATTGGTAATACAAAAATTGAGCGTGCCATGTTAGATTTAGGAGCTTCAATTAATGTCATGCCATTTTCTATTTATCAAGAATTAGAACTAAATAACTTGCAAAAGATTGGTGTAGTGATTCAATTAGCTGATCGTTCTTATATTCATCCTGTTGGAGTTATTGAAGATGTCTTGGTGCAGGTTAATGAGCTCATATTTCCTGTCGACTTTTACATTTTGGAAATGGATGGTAATTCCTCATCAAAATCAGCTTCGATTTTATTAGGACGACCATTCATGAAAACTGCTAAGACAAAGATTAATATAAATGAGGGCACTCTCTCCGTAGAGTTTGATGGGGAGATTGTTAAATTTAATATTTTTGATGTAATGAAATATCCTAATAATGTACATTCTCTTTGCCATTTTGATTTAATTGATCCAATTGTGCAAGAAGTATTTGTAAAAGAAAGTGTTGGTGATGAGCAAGAATTAGATGCACAATCTAATTTAGAAGGAATTGATTATGAGATTAGTCAAAAAGTATTATTATATAATTCTCGATTGAAGCTTATGCCTAATAAGTTTTGTTCTCAGTGCATCGGTCCATTTATTGTTACTAATGTATTTTCCTATGGTGCAGTAGAAATTAAAAGCTTGGATTCGGATAAAATTTTCAAAGTGAATGGTCATAGATTGAAGATCTTCCATGAGGGTGAAATTGTTCATGTCTTATTAGTTTTCCTTTGGATCACCTCACTTATTTGGATGACTCAAATGTTTAATCATCCCGTCGAGCATAACGACGTTAAACAATTGCACTATTAGGAAATGCTTTCTTTATTTTTATTTATACTTTTTATTTTCTTTCACTTAATTTATTTTATTTTCTAATTTTTTTTGAAGAAGTTCAATTTTTTTTCTAGCAGGAGACTAATTTCGATAATGCGTGACCACGCCTTTTTACAGCTCTCCCAGAAGCATTAACTGAATTTTTTACAGAAGCTCGTTTCTTATAAGGCGTGACCACGCGTTGTTTTAAAACATCTTCTGTTTTGTTTTAACGACTTCACTTAATTTTACAAAAGATCGTTCCTTATAAGGCGTGACCATGCCTTGTTTCAAAACATCGTCTGTTTTGTTTTGACGTCTGCACTTAATTTTACAGAAGCTCATTTCTTATAAGGCGTGACCACGCCTTGTTTCAAAATATCGTATGTTTTGTTTTGACGTCTGCACTTAATTTTACAGAAGCTAATTTCTTATAAGGCGTGACCACGCCTTGTTTCAAAATATCTTCTGTTTTGTTTTGACGTCTGCACTTAATTTTATAAAAGCTCGTTTCTTATAAGGCGTGACCACGCCTTGTTTCAAAACATCTTTTGATTCATTTTGACTTCTCTACTTTATTTTCTTTATTTATTTATTTATTTATTTTTCTTATTTATTTATTATGGAACAAAAAGAAAAGAAGAAGAAGAAAGAAAGTTTTATTTTACAGCAGCCACCACCAAAACTTCCTATTTTTACTAGGCGGTTCTACCTCCTTTCCCACCATCACTATTGACTATTCAGTCCGAGTTGCTCGCAGATCAGAGGAGTTTGATATTTCTTTTCATTTCTTTTATAAGCCATTTTCTTTTTGATACATTGAGGACAATGTATAGTTTAGGTGTGAGGGAGGAATATGATAATTACATGATTTCCTTTTCTTTTTGAAATTTTTTTTTATGTTTATAATTAGGTATGCTTTAATTCATATGTGCTAATTCTTCTTTTGCAACCTTGAGTTTTGTTTTGATAACTTAGAATACCATGTAAGTTAGAGATACATTTTTGGTTTGAGTTTTAATGCATGAAAGGGATAAGCATGATTAGTGTTTCTTTAAAATTATATGATGGTATCTCATTAGTTTATTGATTAAAAAATGCACAAGACTTGATACAAATTTGAACATTCAAGTGAGCTTTTGAGCTAAAGAGCAATTCATTATATTTTGCTCTAATTTTTTGTTGAGTGTTATCAAACTAAGTATGATTATTCTAGAACTTGCTTGTGAATGCACGTTGAGACCACATCCTTGGATTGATGCTTTAATATGAAAAGGGCAATTAGGATTAACCTATTCTTAGACTCTTAAAATACCTAGCCTGTTGATTTTCCTTTTAGTTAGCCACTTTGAGCCTATTTTCTATTTTCCTTTTTTTTTCTTTTTTTAACACATGTTGTTTAAGCCAAGTCCTTTCGTTTGCTACCTCTATATTTCTACCCTTGTCAAGATAAGAAGGGAAGTGTTGCATGGTACAAATGAAACAGAAAAAAAAGAGACAAAACCAAAAAAAAAAAGAAAAAAGAAAAAAGAAAAAGAAAAAAAAGAGGGAAAGAAAAGGAAGAAAGGGAGAGAAAGAAAGTTGATATTTATTCCTTTCATGAAAGAGGATAATCAGAGAAGTATTCATCAAATAAATTGAATTAAATTATTACATGTTATTTTTCCAAAGTTTTTAATGCTAATATAAAATGTGGGAATAAATTTCAAAGTCTTTGTAGTGTGTTTTATGGTTATGTGGCATAGTTATCATGCCGGTAACTAACCTTTTTGTCTTGATTGTAAAACACTTTAATTTTTCCTTTTATCATTACCCTTTCCTAAGCCCCATTACAACCCTTGTAAAGTCTTTTCTATTTTTGCATCTAATTCATGTGTAGTGGTAGAGACTTGATTCATTAGTAAGCTTATGGTAATAACATGCTATGTTTTGATTCTGAGTAAATGCACCCTAAACACTTTGAGAGTATTGAGTAAAACCATGTTAGCGTGTTAAGTCTCGTTGCTTTGATTTTGATGAATTAGTAAGATACTTGTTCTTTTTACAAAATTTATCTTATGAGTGCTACTCTCTTGATTGTCATTATTATTCAACTCATTGATGTATGTTTAACTTATTTAGTATTTGTGGAGATTAGAAGAGATACAAAAGAAGTAGAGAGGAGAATTGGTATGTTGAATTGAGGTATGCTTGAGGACAAGCATAAATTAGGTGTGGGGGGATTTGATAGGTCATAAGTAGTTATACTTATTGTGTTTAATTCCCTTACATTTTGATTGGATAATGTGCTTAGTTGTGGAAATTGTGTTTATTCTGATCTAGATGGTGAAATATCAAGGATTGAGTGAAATCAGCCAAAAAATATGTCTTAAAGCATCACTTGTCAAAAACTAAGTCTTTTGAAGGAAGAGCAAAAATTTAGGCAGAAGATCATTTTCAATAAGGCATGACCACACCTACAATCCATGAGCTGCTGGAACCTGCAGAAGAGAGCTTCGAATTTTTCAAGATAAATTCGTGGTGGACCCACTTTTATATAATTTCCTCTCTTTTTAAAAGTACTGGATAAAGAGAACTTTCTCCTATGTATTTAGGATTTTAATTTGTTTAGATTACTCTTTATCTTATCCTTCCTTATAGGGATAAGATCATATAGGAAGCTTATTTCTTTTTAATAAGGATTCTCTTATTAGGGTTTAGGTTTAACTTCCTATATAAGGAGGCTAGTTCTACCAAGTAAAGGACGGCTGAGTACTTTAAGGTTATTATTATTATTCTTCTTCTTCTATTCCCTACAATTCTTTTTTTATGAATTCTTACTCCACCATGTGTGGCTAAGTTTTTAGTTTCTAATTCAAGAGTGAATAAATTCCAATTGTGATTTTGTGAGGCTTTGTGCGTAACAGAATTCTTCTTTAATTCAAGTATTCTTTATTTATTATTTTTTTATTTATGAATTTTTGATATTAATTGAACTGACGACTCAACTTTGATATTGATTTTTCTTTTGCTAAACTTGAGTTTGTGATCCGTAATTATCATGAACGATTGACACAAGTAGCAAGGAGCTGGCTCATATGTGTATGATTGCGGCTTTTTCGAATTACATAGCTTGCATGATAGGCTCTAGGGAAATAAAGGAACAAGGTTAATTCAATTACATCTCAATTAATTAATGTTGGTTTAGTCATTCTCATTATTCTTAATGCTATCATATAGTTGATATGGAATGATATCGTGCCCAGTTGACTAATGGTAAGTTTCGATTTGGATGTTGGGTTTGAGTCAATTATATTAGGAGAATTACACTTGTTGCGGTTTTTTCGAATAAGTAGACTAAGTACTTGAATAGAAAATTTGATATTTTAGCATGATCATGATTACAATTGGACGGAATTAGCACTCTTGAATTAGAAATTTATTAAGATTGCTTTTTTATTTACTTTAATATTCAGCCTTCATTATTTTCTCTGTTTATTGTAATTTTGATTCAAACATTCAAAATCCCCCAATTTTTATTTTACCTTGAGAAGCTATCCATATTGGTTCCCTTGGGATTCAACCTAGTTTCACTATTTCTACAAGTTAGTTTAGGAAAATCAGCAATTTATTTTGAAGGGCTTCGACAACCCGTTCACTTATTCTATGAGGTTGTTATCTCAGACTCGCAATTACACTACTTTTGCAGGATTATTTTTTCAAATTCATAAATATACACGTTTTATGAGGTTATTTTCTTATAATGATAAATATATCACTTTTACAGGGTCATTTTCTCATATTAAATTATTAGCATTATTATGGTCTTGTTTTGTTAAGTTTATGAATATACACGTTTTACAGAGTTATTTTCTTATATCGACAAATATACCCCTTTCATGGGGTTATTTTCTCATATTATAAAATTAACCCATTTAAGTGGTTGTTTTCTCATACTCACAAATATACCACAATTACAGAATTATTTCCTCAGATTCACAAATATCCACATATTACGGGTTGTTTTCACATATTAAAGAATTTATCCATTTTATGAGGCTGTTTTCTCATATTAAAAAATTTACCTGTTCTACGAGGTTGTTTTCTTAGACTTGCAATTACACTACTTTTACAGGGTTGTTTTCTCAAATTTATAAATATACATGTTTTTTTACGGATTATTTTCTTATATTGATAAATATACTGAATTACATGGTTCGATGATGTCCACAACGAAAAGTGAAGTTTGTATACAGGGCACTAGTTATAGTAAGATTGAGAGTGACTACTATGTACGCTTAACAGAGGTTCTACGATTGGAAAACACAAGACTACCAATTAAGCCATTGTTCTATTCAAGTGTGAATGGTTTGAACCAACCAAAAATGTTGAGATGAGGGTTAATAAACCTAGTGGATGTGAACCATAGGCGCAAGCTCAACAAGTATGAATAATCCATTCTTGCAATGCAAGTTGCACAGGTATATTATGTACCTTATTGTGGTATGAGAAAAGATAAGTGTGACTGGTGGGCGATTTCCAAAGTTAAAGCGAGGTCCATTGTGGATGTACCTGAAGCTGTTGAGGAACAAGTTGTCACTATCACGATATTCCAAGAAGACGAGCCTGCTAATCTCCAACTACCTATTCAAGAGCAAGTTATTCCAATACACATTTTACATGGAGAATCTGTTGATTTAGATGATGATGAAGCTGAGATTCAGATGATATGGTACTTGAGTCAAAATCTGAAGTTCTAGATGAAGATGAAAGTGAAGAAAATGTGGATACTAGTGATAGTAATTAATGTAATTGTATTTGTTTTCAGTATTGTACTTTGTAAACGGGTATTTTAATATTTATTATTTACCGATGTGCCACATTTAACATTTTCTATTTATTTTTTATGCTTTTATTATTTGTTATGTTTTTTTGTAGACATGTCGAGTAGAAAATGAAACATTTGTAGGTGTAGATCGACATCAGGACGTGCTCCACGGCCACAAACTCCTTTGACTTCACATTCGGTGGCACCACCTTCAGTACCATCACCATATCTATCGCTATCCCCGTTGCCTTTGCCTTTGCTTTCGCCTTCGCCTTTGCCTTTGGCTTTGCCTTCACTTTCGCTTTCGCCATCACTACATGTACCTCTTTTGACGAAAAGACAGTCAGTAGGGCCATATACTTATGCTTCTACAGCTCCTTCTAGTGACTCTTCTTTCTAGAGTCGCTTATGTGTCCATGTGAGACATAATAAGTAAATTTTTCCTGTTAAATATAAATACAATATTCTGTAGTATAATTTTAGCTTGATATCTTTTTTGTTTACCATCTGTGTAAGGACGATTTTTGTTATGTCTATATTATATATGTTCATTTGAGTGAATTAGTGATGATTTTCATTAATAATGAATATCTATTGACAAACTAATGAATATTGTCACGACCTAATCTGTGGGCCCGTGACCGGCGCTAGGGAATAGGTAGGCATAAGGCCACTAAAACCTGTAGCAAGCCTGACAATTCACTAACTTAATCAAAGTATAATTCAAATTCTATTCATTATAAAAATTTTGCATAACCAACTTTTAACCATCTAGATACTACATATCTAATTCAGTATGTCAGCACAAATTAGGCAGTACCTAGTTTAACATGCCAAAATAAAATAATAACTTTTGAAACTACTACTGTGGAGAAGAATCTAGAATTCTAAAAAAATCAAACATACAAATAAAATTAGTTACATTAAACTCGAAGATGAAGAAAGTCGGGCTGCTAGGGGAAAACAACTGTGAGAAAACTAACAAACATCAAAAAAATAATTAAATTTGAGACTGTCAGTTTTGAGAGTGAGTTAAAATTATATAATCCAAAAAACCTACATACAACCATCTTAATAAAATATTAATTTAATCAGAATAAAATATTATATCATATTAAAACGTGTATCATGCCATGATTTAGTAAAATACAATTTAGACGTTATGGGACGAGTACCTCAGTAGAATCCTAACCCTAATACTAACAATCTTTCGGCTCTCTCACTCTAATAGGACTGGCGCTTAGAGAGCGGCTAGGGTCTTTGAATCCAGTCTGGTCACTTGATTCCCAATAAAGCCGGCACCTAGAGAGCAACGCTCGACCAGGGACCTTTAATTTGGCAATTCAAACTTCACAGCCCAGAGAGTTGAACTCGACTAGGGCAAGTCTCAAAAATATTCTTTTACTACCTTTCTCAGATCTATACTGGTGCGCACGCAGTCCTGATGCAATCCATCAGGTAGCATGTTCTATCGCCATCTCATCCTGAGTCAATATGCAATAATAATATTAATGATGTGGAAAATGATATATAAATAGTAAATAGATAATTAATTTCATAAAACGGTTATTTAGCTGAATAATAAATAAATAAATAATTTAAATCTATAAATCAATTAATCGAAATTGCTATATAAAATTTTGGCATGACACAAGTATACCAAATATATGATTTTAACTCACAGTTTTGATGACCCCCTTGCTCTACTCCTAAGCCTTGGGTGGAGCGGGTTAAAACGATGGATTATCGAGACGTTTGATAAATCGGTTTACTCGCCTTCAGCCACCAAAGTCCGATCGACGATTCGAGCGCGCCTATGGACTCGAGACAATGCGCAAACAATGATTCTAGCATCTGATTCTCTGATCAGTCTTTGATAATTTCGATACATCACAAACACTTTCAACCATTGATATCCCAATGGAGTCCGATCATTACAATATTAGTGCCATTGGAAAGCTTGTGATAAGTGGAGTTCATCCATGAACTGCAATCAGCCATAACTTGCCGGAGATGGTCAGAAAAGTCCAACATCCCAGCTACCTAATGCCATTGGAAAGTCGGCGGCCAGAGAGCAATGCTGTAACGATCTGGAACCAGATCACATGAGATATTGTCCGCTTTGGCCCTCCATTGGCCTCATGATTTTGTCCCTTTAGTGGGTTCGAGAACTTTCCACTTGGAATTTCTCAGAACCAAGCACATTTAACTTCGGAGTTCCTACAACTCCACAACCAAACAACCAAAAGCCGCATCATGTGATTAGGTCCAACTCTTTACATATATGTTATCAACTATTCCCACCCCATTTTGATATGCAATTCGATTCATTCATGTACCCTCGTACCTTAGAGTGCTGCCATCCTAGAAGCTTGCTAGAAGCCGCTCCTTATCCAGGCATCCTATCTTTGCCCTGGCATCTACTTCCTGCCTTGTCGGATCGCTTCTCTAGGTCAGGCTGTCACATGCCCACTAGCTTCGGCCTAGTTCGTCCTCGAACCACACATCTATTAGAGGGATCCTGCTCTTATACCATTATAACGACCTAGAACCATATCACATTAGATATTGTCTACTTTGGCCCCCCACTGACCTCATGGTTTTATCCCTTTGGCGGGTTCGAGAACTTTCCAGGAGGTCCCCCCATCTTGGAATTTCTCTGAACCAAGCACATTTAAATTTGGAGTTCCTATAACTCCACAGCCAAACAACCAAAAGGCGCTTTATGTGATTAGTTTCAACTCTTTACATATATATTATTAATCATTCCTGCCCCATTTTGATATGCAATTCGATTCATTCATGTACCCTCATTCATTAGGGTGCTACCATCATAGAATCCTGCCAGAAGTTGCTCCTTGTCCAGGCATCTTATCTTTGCCCCGGCATCCACTTCCCGCCCTAGTCGAACCGCTTCTCCAGGTCAGGCCGTCACAAATGCTTGACCAGGGACATTTAATCCGGAAATCCAAACTTCACAGCATAGAGAGTTGAACTCGACTAGGGCAAGTCTCAAAAATATTCTTTTACTACCTTTCTCAGATCTGTACCGGTATGCATGCGGTACTGATGAAATCCATCAGGTAGCATGTTCTACTACCATCTCATCCCGAGTCAATATGCAATTATAATATTAATAATATGGAAAATGATATATAAATAGTAAATAGATTATTAATTCTATAAAATGGTTATTTAGATGAATAATAAATAAATAAATAATTTAAATCTATAAATCAATTAATTGAAATTGCTATATAAAATTTTGGCATGACACAAGTATACCAGATATATGAATTTAACTCACAGTTCTATTGACCCCTTTGCTCTGCTCCTAAGCCTTTGACGGAGAGGGCTAAAACGATGGATTATCGAGACGCTTGATAAATCGGTCGACTCGCCTTTAGCTGCCGAAGTCCGATCGACGATCCGAGCTCGCCTTCAGACTAGGGACAGCACGTAGACAATGATGCTGCCATCTGATTCTCTGATCCAATCCTCAATCATTTCAATACATCACAAACAATTTTAACCGTTGATTTTCCAATGGAATCTGATCGCTGTAAAATTAGTACTATTGGAAAAGCTTGTGACATAAACTCCGATCAGCCATAACTCGCCAGAGACAGCCAGAAAAGTCCAATATCCCAGCTTCCTATACAAACCTTCCTTCGTTGGATCTCACTCCTTCGGCCACCATTGCTACCACTGCTACTCCCAAATGGAAGCCCACTCTCAGGCGAGTTGATCGCCACTAGATGCAGCTGTTTCCAGCGTTGGAAAAGCCATGGACGGCGTCAAAGAGTTGATCTCACTCCTTCGTTCACTACCGCTGGTGCTACTGCCATGCTCGCCAACTCAGCTGCATCGATAGCCGGCTTCAATGCACCTCAGGCGAGCTCCTCCACCATCTGCCATCAAAGGCATCTCAAATTTCCCTCTTTCTCTTCCTCATCTCCTTCTTCTCCTTTCCTTTTTAGTCCCTTATTCTTTAGTTAAAGATTATTAATCCCTGAAAGTTCTTCTTAAACCCTCAAGCTTAATATCACTCTTTTAATTAAGCCCTTGGTTGCTACCGTTAAGCCAAATTAAAATTATTATAAATAGAGAGTTACTTATTTACCTTTACTTTTATATTTGTTATTATCATAATGCCCTACTGACACTATTATTTATAAAAATACCAACCGGTATATTTTCCATTAAAACTCCATTATTAATTTAACTCTACTTTTAGCCTCCTCCTTTAATCCTAAAATAAAATTAACTTAATTAATCAATTTATTTACTACTTTCAATTAAATCCAATACCATCTTGCTAATTAAAATTTACCTTTTCCCTAAATAATTTCTTTAAAATAATTATTTTTATAGCCTACAATTAGGCAAATTTAATTATGCTTATACATACTAAATAATAAGGGTGATACTTACAAGAAGTAAATCACATTTTATATAATTCACTTAGCAAGTTCTTATTTAATTAAACATATTAAATATGGGTTAATAATTTCTTAAATTTTTATTTAATATTTAAAATCCTTTTTAGAATAGGATCTCATCAATAATCTGTCATAATTTTATCCAATTTAAAAAATAAAATTCTTTACTCTAATCACATTCATTAAATTTTAAAACTTCTAGTTTTATTATTATCATCATCACAATCCTTATTAGTTATTATTATTATTATTACTAAAAAGATAAATTTCGAGGTATTACAAATATTATGCCAATAAATGATGAATGTTTTTATCAAACATAAAAGTTTTCTAATATGCATCACAAAAACAATAAAAGCTTTCATAAATAATCAATATTTTTATGACTTTTTCTGCAGTACACCTAGGTGCAGTGTCCACCTAGAGATTGACATGCTATTAAAGGTAAACATCAGGTAAACTTTAACTTACTATAGTAAGTTACTTAAGTTGTAGCGGATTTTTATTTTATTATAACATGTGACTAATTAAGTAAGTGAATTGGGCTGATTTCTGCCCAGAAAGAGTTAGACTGAAGGATCCAAATTCAGTTTTGTTCTAATTTTTCTATAACATAATTAGATCCTCTATTTCTCTGATTTTGTACATTAATTTTTCAGAAATAGAAATGGAAGAAAGTTTACCCTTTTCTTCTGACCTGGCTTCATTTTCTCTATACCCTTTCATTTGAAGTGTTCTTACTTTGTAACTTCAGTATACTCTTATATTTTTAAAAATATAACTAAATAAATAGGAGGGAAAATAAAAGGCATTGGTGCAGAAATTAGCCCGGACATTAGAAAAAAGAAAATGTAATTCTATAAAACTAATATCTTAGTAATGAAGATTCAGAAGGGAGATTGATTGAATGTAGTCCATTTGGCATAAAATTTTCAAATTTGATTCTAGTTGTTCTAGTTTTTAAAATTTATCTTTCAGAATTTATTTAAAAAAAAAAATTAGAAATTTTAACTTTTTCTTAAAATTATTTTTATAATTTGAAATAGCTAAAAAAAAGAATCATAAATTTTATTTTGAAAAGCTATGCCAAAATTGTGGGTTACAAGTGAGTTAGAAAGTAGTATAATATTAGTGATAACACTAGTCTCGGGTGAATCCTTTCTCCTACAATGCTTATAACCTGAAACCCGGTCCATGATTCTATATGAACCGAAGTTTAGAAGTAGCACGTGTGTGTGCGTAGATAAGGAGAGAGTATAATAGCTTTTTCCTTCTTTTCAAATTGCAAAAGTCCCCGCTTCTTTATATTTTTATTAATATTCTACCGTTTTAATTTTTTAATTATAATAAAATAAATTTATAAAAATTAATATTATATTAAAAATTATATATTGACTAAAATTCTTATACATTTATAAGAATTAGTCATTTATTTGTGTTAAACGACTACTATAATTATTTTACGGTCATTATTTGAAATATTTTTATTTTGATATGTGTATTTATTTTTGAGACATTAGATTTTTATTTTTTAATTGTAATAAAATGAATGTAATTAATATTATATTAAAAATAAATACTTTAAATATATCTTCTTATATATTTATAAAAGCTAGTCGTTTATCCTGTCTGTTGTATGACCGTCGTAATTATTTTAATTATAAATAATAACATAATTAAATTTATATATAAAATTAAATATATACTTTAATATTTTATAATTAACTAAAATATTTTAAAATAATAATAAATTAAATATTTTAACGTCTTTGTTAGTTTTTTTATATTTTAATATTTTATCAATATAAAAATATAAAAATTATAAATAGATTAATAGAAAAACATAAAATTATACATAAAATTGAATTCTACGTGTTAATAATAAGTACATGTGTCAAAATTAAAAATCATATATATTAGAATATAGTAATATATGTCAAAATATTTTTCTTAAACTAGATACGTTCTATTTTTTTTTGTTCATTTACAAACGCTAAAATGTTCATTTTCTATATATATAATATCCATTAGATGTAATATTTTATAATAATTAATTCTCTTTCTATTTAAATATTCATTATCTATGAACTTAATATTCATTACGGTTAATGTTCGTATTCATTTTGTTTGATATTAATGTTTATTATCTAGTACTGTAATGTTCATTGTCTGTATATATAATATTCATAAATATCTTCAAATAAAATTATTGACTATTTATGAAAGTTTTTATTGTTTTTGTAATGTATATTGAAAATATTTTATGATTTATATAAACATTCATCATCTATAGGCATAATATTTATTATTTTTTCAATGGATATTTGTCATTGATGAAAATCGTACCCATTAATTCATTTAAATGAATCTATATAATATATACATAATATAAATTGTCTTTACACAATTGGTAAATAATAAAAACATCAGACTAAAGTTATACTACAAATATTTATATTGTGGTATACATATTTTTCAACAAAATTAAGTTAGCAAATAATGAACATTTAACGTTTTCAATAAAATTAAATTAACAAATAATGAATATATTTTTTTTTAAAAAAATCGCGTCAGTGTCTAACTCACGTGTAAGACTTAAAACATAGATTTTTGTACAAGTAAAATGATGTTGGATGAACCCCTAAGTTCATAAAACTACATGGACATGGGTACATCTTATAATTTGCATACAAATCCTAATTGTTATAACATGGACCCCGGTCCATGAATCTATATTGACCGGAGTCCATAACACACGTGTGGTGTATTTTCTTTGTAAGATGTATAATGCATTCTACTTCTAAAGTATATAATTCTTCATTATTTTTAAAATCTTTTAAAATCATAATAAAATAAATTTATAAAATTAATATTATATTAAAAATTATGCATAAACTTGAATTCTACATGTCAATAATAAGTACATGTATTAAAATTAAAAATTATATGTATCAGAATATAGTAACACATGTCAAAAAAATTTATCAGACCATGTACATATTAATATTCTTTTGTTCATTTGTATGTACCAAAATGTCCATTTTCTATATGTATAATATCCATTAGATGTAATAGTCTATAAAAATTAATTTTATTTATATTAATATATTCATTATCAGTGAAGTTAATATTCATTATGGTTAATATTCATGTTCATTTTATTTGATGTATTATTCATCAATGTTCATTCTCTGTATATATAATATTCATTATATTTTTTATTTGATATATTATTCATCAATGTTCATTGTCTGTGTATATAATGTTCATCAATATTCTTAAATAAGAGTAGAGTAATTCTTTAGTGTACTTAGGTGTTCTATGCATCTAGAGAATTTCAGCTACTAGAAAACTTTTAATCCTAGCCATTAGATTAAAAAACTTTCTACCTTATCAACTGGTAATATTTTCTCTATTTTTGAAACCTATAAACTGTTGGAAGTGTTTTTCACTACAATCTATTAATGGTGTGGAATTTTACCTAAAAAATAAGTTTTCAGCAGAGTTTTCTTTCATTGTTAATGATAATTTTGTTGTTATTCAAGATAAATAAAGTAAAAGTGAGTCAAGAAACTCAACTCATAGATGAGTTAAAATAACTCGAAAATTAAATTTTCTTGATAATCAAAAGATAAGCTTGACGTCAAGAAACTTAAGTTTAAGAATTCAAGTTCATCGGTTGTTGAGTCTGAGTCTCCGCCATCGCTATCGGCGGAGCCAGAATCGGTAAGTTTTGTGTTTGATACTTTTCCTGAAGAAGATAATGTTATGTTTCTTATGATGCTGTCAAGAGATGTTTGGATGAGAAATAACGACGCAAAACAAGGTAGTTATAATAAAAATAGAGAAAGATCAATTAATCATTTGTTGTTGATTCAGAAAGAGAGAAGATCATTAAAGTTAGCAAGATTTATAGAAAGTTTAGATGTAAGTAATATATGAAATTATTTTGATCTTCTCAACCACCGATTACATATTAAAGATTTTATTGTTTAAATGGAACATGGCTAAGAAAAAATGACAATAATGGACAAATTTTTGAGTATTTTTGACTCTAGACAAGCATCAATGGACATGAAAAAGCGAATCTTATGGATTCTTCTACGGTTGCTCTTGCTGCTACTATTGTTGTTAATCTTTTGAAATCTTATTTTCTAACAGGGCTTATAATTAAGTGTACTATTGATGGAGTTCTATTATTTGTGCCCTTGTGCTAGTGCTTGTGCTTGGATTTATTTGTATTCGCTGCAAAAATAGGAGAAGGAAAAATAATACCCTGATCTAAGAGCATCTCAAAAATACATATAAGGTGTTTGATAATATGTTTAAGAGTGTGCAATTAGTGTTTTGAGTTCAAAATCCAAAAAATAATGAAGCATCCATTTCCTGCGAAGTTCTAATTTTTTCCTTCCCTTTGAAAGAAAAAAGAATTCTTTCTTCATTTCCTTTTTTTCTTTTTTTTCTTGATGGGATATATCAATGCTAAGGTCAAGTTGGATTGATCAAGCAAAATTTATATATGTAAATCCCGTAATATAAATTATTTTTAACATGTATAGGCATTATGCTAATATAATATTTTTTATTTTTAATTCATTATTTTTTATTTGAATTATTATATTTATATATATTAACTAATATGTAACTACTATACTTACACAATGGTTCTAATTTAAAAAATAAAATGTTAACTAATGCATTACTTTTATAATTAAACGATTTTTATTCCTAAGATATATTAATTATGCTTTAATATTAGTTCATACAAATATAGTTGATATATTAATTAATAAATTAATAAATTTTGTTCATTTTGTTATTATATGTATTTAATTAATAGTATTAGTTAACTTTTATGCATATAAATATTTTCTAAATAAATTTTTTTATTTAAATTTAAAAATTAGTAATATTTATAATCAAAATAATAGCAACAATCGTGCACACAATTAATATTAGAGGTGGCAAATCAAACCAAAGATGTCTTAAATTTTATCTATTTATATTTTCTAAATAAATAGATGGTGAATTATGGATTGCAGGAGGAGAATTACTCTTTCTTTTCTAGATTTTTATTAATATATAATTTATTCTTATAAATTATGAGAATTGTAAAACAAAAAACAAGGGTTGTGCGTTAGATCGAGCCAAATCACTATTTGGTGCATTAGGTATTGGAAGTGTGATAATAAATAGGAAAAAATGATAAGATTGCATAAGGTTAAAAAGATAAAGTTAGGATTGGAATTTGAATTTTTGAACACCAAAAGTTTGGTAAGAGCAAAGCTAGTGATTTTAGTTAAAAAATATATTTTATTTCTATAATTTTTTTATGTTTATGTTTAATTTGATATTTAGACAGTGTAATGTTTTATTTTTTACACATTATATTAATTTCAATTTCATATTCATAATGAATACATCATTCATATACTACAAGTTGGAAAAAAAATATATTCCGGGACATGATAGGTATATTTTTATGAAGGAAGGGAGAAAAGTTACATTAATATCTCTTTCTCCCAAGGAAGACCATAGCTTCAACACGGTACTGGGATATCATTTGCAAGATTAAGAAGTTTGGGAAGAAGCTTGATTTTTCAGAGCTAGAATTATGGGAGAAAAGGCAGCATCATTGGAACAAGCCACAAGTGAAATGGATCTCACAGTTGTATGCAAAGAATAGGATGTCGTAGTCTAGTGATAGATCCAAGCCATCCACTCACATTGGAGGCTCTACTACCTATTACGAGTATGAGAGATGACCCGTAAGAATTTTATTAAAGTTAGTTTAAGTAACTTTATAAATTCTTATATATTTTACGACATCAATGTAGAATTTAAATAATATGTATTGTTCTTTTAGACTACACAACTAGGTCGACTACCTACTACTGTAAAGTTATTTGTTCACCTATATACTAAGAATAAAGGTGGTCATACTTTCATTGATAAGAAGTCCATATCTGTTCATGTAGGCTAATTCTATTTTTTAAAATAATCTGCATCTTATCAGTTATCTCTATTATATATTAGCATTCCACTTTTTCTTTAAATGTTTGCTAGGATGCTCTTCAGGCCAGGCGAGAGCAGATGACACATGTAGATGAGAGTTTGGATAAGAGTGAGCTTTATCTCAAAGCGTTTGAGTTCTTTCTACCATCTAATGCTTCTTCAAGGACTCACCACACCAGCTATGAACAACATGTTGCTGAAATTACTTCATTATATGCGTCCCAAACATCAAAACATCGCATTCTCGCTTATATTACGCTTAGATTTATTAAAAGCAACATGATTTCTTCCTTACGTGCCTGGATTTATGTCTCATCCTGCATGATCATCAAGCTAAGCCCCAATGCCACTAATCAAGCTTGTTAATTGCATTTTTATGACTCCTTATGCCAATCCTTATGTCATTAGGAGTCCTCATGTCTAGAGAAACAAGGAATGATGGAAATTCCAATAGTACAAATCCTAAATCGGAATATTTGGGAATGCCTCGATTCTCAGCGTTCTCTCTTTCCTCCAAAAGATTCATCCACGATCATTCTAAGAATGATATCAATACTTGATCAACTAATTTTCTTCCTTCGCATTTTTCCAAGCATTGGATCAATGCCTATGATTATCGCTTCAACATGCTTTAACTCAAAACTGTTATTTATGCTCACAAAATAAAACTAAACCATCATACAAGATATAGATTAGAAAGAGACGAACAAAAGAAAAGAGAAAAGGAGAACATACATAAGATTTCAGATCTGATAAGGAAAGAAATCACAAGTTCTTTATTCTCTTCCATGGCTAAACGTAAGTATCAAATAGAATTTATTTAAATATAAAGGTCGACAAAGAAAAAAAAGAAAGGAATAACATGAGCAATAAGTCTAGGTTCGCTAGTGCGTGTCTTCATAAGTCTACAAAGTTCTTGAAGAACATGTAACTTAATTCTCTACAAAGAAAGATGTTGACCAGTCAACTCCTCTCTAGTTCTTGATTTGACTTTAGTTTATTCATCTTTCTTTACAGGTTCTTTCAAGAACTTTGTGGACTTATAAAGACAAATACTTGCGAACCTAGACTTATTGCTCATGTCCTTCCTTTCTTTGTGTTCTTTGTCTACCTTTGTGTTTACATCAATTCTATTTGATCCTTACACTTAGGCATGGAAGAGAATAAAGAACTTGTGATTTCTTTCCTTATTGGATACGAAATCCAAACTATGTTCTCATTTGTTCCTTTCATTTATTCCTTTCTTTTTATTTTATGTCTTGTATGATGATCTGAATTTATTTGGCAAGCATAAACAGGAGTGCTGAGTCAAAGGGCATGGAAGCAAAAATCATAAGCACCAATCCAATTCTTGGAAAAATGTGATAAAAGAAATTTAGTTGATCTAGTACTGATTATAGATGAATCTTTTAGAGAAAAGAGGAATGCTGAGAATAGAGGCACGCTCAAATATCCTGATTTAGGATTTGCACTATTGGGATCTTCATCATTCCTTATTTCTCTTGGCACGAGGACTCTTGATGACACAAGGATTGGCATAAGAAATCATAGGAATGCAATTAATAAGTTTGACCGGTGGCATTAGGGCTTCGGTTGATAATCAAGTAGGCGAGACGTAAATCCACTCGCTTAAGGGAGAAATCATGTTGTTTTTAATAAATCCAAGCATAATACAAGCGGGAATGTGAGCATTTTGATGTTTGGGATGCATATAATGAAGTACTTTGGATGGGAATGTTATTAGGTAGCCCAACACAAATTTCCCTTGTTTTCATTAAGTGGGCTCATAAAATTTAGGACTACGATAATTGTTGACCAGTCAACTCCTCTCTAGTTCTTAATTTGATTCTAGTTTATTCATCTTTCTTTATTTATTTACTCATATTTAGCTTCTACTTCTTCTTATGGAATAAGGCTTTCGCACTATGGAAACCACATGCAACCAAATATTTTAGGCTAATGAGCATATAATTTCATTTTTCTACCTTGCAGAGAATTAAGTTATAGGTTTTTCAGGAACTTTGTAAACTTATGAAGACTCGCACTATCAAACCTAGGCTTACTGCTCACATCCTTCCTTTCTTTTGTGTTCTTTGTCTACCAAAAACCCATTTTTGGCCCCTACAGAGTCGATTCGAACTGTGTAGAGCCAATCGGCTATGTACATAGCCGAATTAGCTCTACACAGAGTCGATCGGCTCTATGGGTTAAGGCATAAATCAATTCAATTAGATCCTTATGCTTATCCATGGAAGAGAATAAAAAATTTACAATTTCTTTCCTTATCGGATCTGAAATCCTAACTATGTTCTCATTTATTCTTTTCGTTTATTCCTCTCTTTCTAATTTATATGTTGTATGATGGTTTGGTTTTATTTAGCGAGCATAAACAAGAATGTTGAGTTAAAGCGCATGGAAGCGACAATCATAAGTACCAATCCAATGCTTGGACAAATGCGATGAAAGAAATTTAGCTGATCAAATATTAATATCATTTTTCGGATGATCACAGATGAATCTTTTGGAGGAAAGAGGAATGCTGAGAATCGAGGCACGCCCAAATATTTTGATTCAAGATTTTCGCTGTTAGGATCTCCATCATTCCTTGTTTCTCTAGGCATGAGAACTCTTTATGACATAAGGATTGTCATAAGGAATCATGGGAATGCAATTAAACAGCTTGACTGGTGGCATTGGAGATTAGCTTGATGATCAAGCAGGATGAAACGTAAATCCATGCGTGTGAGGGAGAAATCATGAGAATGCAATTAAAAAAGCTTGATTAGTGGCATTAGGGATTAGATTGTTGATCAAGCAAGATGAGATGTAAATCTATGTGCATAAGGGAGAAATCATGTTGTTTTCAATAAATCCAAGGATAATACAAGCAGGAATGTGAGCGTTTTAATGTTTTGGATGCATATAATGAAGTATTTTTTGTCAAAACATTATTACATTGCCCAATACGAATTTTCCCTTGTTTTCATTAAACTATGATAAGCTATTTATGGTAGCTACAATATAAGGCAGTGAACCTATCGATGCAGTCTAGCACTAATTGCGAGTATCAAGGTCGTATCCCTAGAAAATGTGAAAGCCCAGATTTACTACTTTGTTCTCTGTTATATTAGCCTGAAATAATGATGAATAATTTCTAAATTTCCTAATAACTACAAACTGAGTTTTAAGTGAGATGCAGGAATGAATGGATAAATGAAATAATCAAGACAACAAAGCAAACCCAAAGGGAACCTAGACTAGTTGGCAATCAAACAAAAGATAAATGATTGATGAGTCCAATTATGCTATCCGTGGACGAAATCTTAATTGAATTTGGTTTCTCTCTCGAGATAATCGAATTCCTAAACTCAAGAACCTAAAGTTGGAATCTCTTCCTGACGATTGATCCTTAAATTAGCATTAAGCTTTAATCCGCCTCTATTAAGCTTTATTAATTCTCAATCCGACTAGTTAATTATCTTTATCTCTAAATAATTATTAACTAGTTCTTGCTATTCAAAATTCCAATTGCCAAATGGACTTCTCAATCATATAAAACAATCTAAACACCACAATTTACAACATCTCATGAATAATGCATTATCTTATTAATACTGAAAGCAAGAAGGATATAAAACTAAACTCAAACAATCCAACAATTTAATATTAAGCCAACATTGTAAAGAAATCCCAATGGATTAGATCAATCTAGCTACACATCTTCATGTTTAAAATAACTAGGAAATCAATTCCAATGAAAGAATAACAAAAATGAAACATGTATACCCTTTTCTCTTGAATTGGATGAATAGCTCCAGATCTGAATCTGCACTACGATTGATCTCCCCAATTGCCTCTCGATTTGCTCCACTACTGTTTAGCACTCGAAACCTTGTGATTACGGGGTTCTTACTTTTTACAACTCGCTCCCAAACTCAGTACTCCGCAAAAACCGAACCAGCCGCCAAAACTCTCCTTCCTTTCTTCCTCAGCTCAAGAAATTGCTTTCCTTATATACTTGTCCTAGCACGGCCGTGCTGAACTTTTTGATCTCGCAAGTTAAGTTTTCTTCTTGGCCGTGCCCCCGCCGGCGCTGAGCCACCACGGGCCGTGTTGGAGGTCGTGATAGCCTCGGAAATCATGCCCAAAATGCCATATTTGAGGATCAAAGGCTAATGGTTGGTCACGGCCAGAGTCCAGGCGGTGCTGATCAGCACGGCCTTGACCTAGGCCGTGCTCAATGTTTGACATGCGAGCCCTTGTCCAATTTTGATGAATTCCCGTTTGTTTTCACATGTATTGATCTATAATTGCTCAAGCACTAATGATAGTCCTATAAATTCTCCTGAAATGCAAAAGAACACAAAACACGGGTGATCTTGGAATAAAAGCACAATAATTGCTAAGAAAATACACAATAATATGCAAGCAAATATGTGTAAAACTATGCACATCAAATCACCCCACACTTTAGCTATTGGTTGTCCTCAGGCAATTAACAACTCTCCTCACAAAACTACAACCAACAATTCCTTACAGTTTATGCCCCTAGTTCACAACAGATAGTATTCAACACATCTCAAAGGATACTCAATCCTAAATCAAATTGCAAATCATTAACAAAGAATGGAAATAATATTAATGCATGAATAACTTAAATGACAACTCAATATAAACATCACAAACTAATGCCTCACAGGGATCACTCAAGTCACTCAAAGTGTATATAAGGTGAAAAACAAATCCCTCAAAGCAAATGCACAAAAACCGCTCACCATAAGCTTGCTTATAAATCATATCTTTGCTACTGTGAATAAGTAAATACCAAAATCAAAGGGTCTTTACCAAGGTTGTAATAGGGCTAAGGTAAAGGTATGGAGATTTGGGAAAGAAGTGTGAAAATGCTAGAATTCATGCGATAAACAACAATATATGCTCAAAGGATCAAGTGCCTAAAATACAAAAAGACTTAGTCACTAAAATCCCTACTTCGTAGAATAACGCTCGCAAATGCTCTAAATCCGATAGAGATAAATAATTAAAGAATTTTGTTTATTTTCTTCTTCTCTTTTTTTTCTTTTTTTTCTTCTCATGAATGATAAACTAGCAGCTTATAAGCAAACCGCTGCATACAACTTGAATAAACGTAAAGAAAAAATAGTTTAGATCGAAGGGAGCATCTAAAATATCAAAAAGACTTCGTGAATTTACCAACATAGCAACTGGCATTTTAATCCCACATAAGGGTGAGCAAATCACAAAAAGAAATTCTAGCATAAGGGTAAAGGAAAGACAAATGTAAAGAGTGGTATAATTGAAGTGTATAGGTGTAAATTATGAAGAAAAGGTTAAGGCTCAAAACTGGCTAACTAATGGAGATATAAAGGGTAGGCTTTCGGCCAAATATGGTGAATCCTAATTCCCTCCAATCATCTCATGGTATTCACAAATTCATGTAACTTCAACACGCATTACAAAGCAAGTTCTAGAAGCAAAGTCAAGTACAATGCACACTCAAACAAGAAATATAAAGAGCACAAGTATAATGAATGCTCAACTGGCTCAAAATCTCACTCTGAGGTGTGGTATTAGGTGCAATTGATTCGCAACATCATTAATTGAATCATTACTTAAGAAACCCATGCATATTTATCAACGTTCTAAGTTAAAATTTGACAATTCAAAAAATAATTAAATAACACCGGTTTAACCCGGCAGGGCTGATGTGTAAAACACCATCAATTATTTTCCAAGGACAATGAATAATAAGGAAAAGTAACTACAATTCTATAAATCAAGTAATCAATCAGCTCAAAAATAGCATACTTAAGTGTATAAAGACACAGTGTCCTAACATCCTAACAATACACAACACCTATTGATAGCAATTTTAGATATATCTAAAAACTATAGAAGAGAGAAAGATTATAAGGTTTACCCACAACCACCCCACACTTGAAGAACACACTGTCCTCAGTGTAAAACGTTATGGATACCCCGCATGGGATTCTCAACTATGAGAAACAAAGGCAATACAATCCAAATGCATGACATGTATGAAAAATAAAGTAAATAAATGCAGAAAATAAAAAGATCTAGGGGACTGCCCTGATCGTTCGTGAGGCTGGTGTAGTGGAAATTCAGTGCGTCCTCGGTATAAGCTGAAAATAATAAAATAAAATATGAAAACTAAAACTAATAAAATGTTTCAAAACGAAAGGTTAGAATATTTAAAATGAAAATAAAAATTTGGGGTGCCTCCCAAAAGCGCTTCTTTTTAATGTGATGACTCTTCTTAGCTGGATTCATGGTGAAAAGCAAATGTGCGTGATCGACGACCATCCATCCTTCTTCCAAGAAAATGGCTTTAAGTATCCGCTTAGAGGGATAATTGTCAATTTCCTCCTCTCGATTGTCAAGCAAGCTGCCAATATAATGGGTAAAACTTGCTCCTCAAATAGTTGCACGTAGTCATGATGCTCTAGGGGCTCTTCCAATTTGAAAGCTGAAGTTTCACCAATTGGAAGGATCAACAGTTGGGCAACTTCTTCAGGAATGTCAATGGTTTTCTCCAGTCCTTGGCTTGGTTCACTTGCTAGAAGAAACTCGAGCTGCTCCAAGACTTCTTCATTAGATAACTCGTGCTCATCTTCCATCATCGAAGGGATTTGTGGCAGATCCGCCAAAAACTCCTAGAACTGCAACTCAGCGTCATCAACTGTACGTTCCTGTTGGTAGTCTTTTAGAGGAATCATGTTTGCCTCTTCCTTTTCTGGTTCTATCTCCATGTTCAAGGAGTCCTCCTGCACATAAGCATCATCGTCAAACATAGTAGATAAACTAGAAAAATTCTCACCTAAACGCAAAGTGACGACACTCAAATGTTCCACGGACTCAGTAGTGTTTGATGGAGTTCCCAATTGTTCTGCAGCTAGTATCTTGAAGATCAAGCCTACTTGATGCTCTATGTTCTCAATCATAGCTTGTTGACTTTCAAGTACCCTCTCTGTTTGTTGGAATCTATCCTCAAGACTTGTAAAGAATCTCATCATCAGCTCCTCTGAAACTAACTCTTCATCTTAAGTTGAAGGTGCAAGACTATGCTGCTGATGTAGTTGCTGAAATCCTGGTGGTTCTTAGCCATCTAAGCTTTATCTAAAGGGTGAATGAGTGCTCCATTCTTGATTGTAGGTGCTTTCATACGAGTTATTTAGCCAGCTTCCTGTATAATTCACCTGTTCAAAGTTATAAGAACAATGACCAAAATCACTGCACAATGGACAATCATTACTCAAATGTAAACCACAACGGATTTCATAAAAATCTTAAGATGAAATGATAGGAGTGGAGAGTTGATCAGTAGCCCTACAAAACGATTCCACTCGAGCTGGTAAGGCTGCACGGATATCCCAATTTATAGCACCACTCTCTTGGTTTCTGATCCCATTCTCCAACGTGTCATACAAAGAGTTTGAATTTAGCATTGAACCCCCTTATCATTCATTACTTGAATCATAAACTTAAACTAAATAAATATGTACAAATAAATAAAATAAATAAATAAATAAATAATAAAAACCATAAAATAATAATAAAAAAATGGCTAAAGTAACAAATAGCAAATTTCACTCTAGTTTTCAAACATTCCTCGACAACAACGCTAAAAACTTGATAAGCTATTTATGGTAGCTACAATCTAAGGCAATGAACCTATTGATGCAGTCTAGCACTAATTGCGAGTATCAAGGTCGTATCTCTCGGGAAAGTGAAAGCCCAGAGTTACTACTTTGTTCTCTATTATATTAGCCTGGAATAAATGAATAATTTCTAAATTTCCTAATAACTACAAATTGAGTTCTAAATGAGATGTAGGAATGAATGGATAAATGAAACAATCAAGACAAGAAAGCAAACCCAAAAAGAACCTAGACTAGTTAGCAATCAAACAAAAGATAAAGGATTGATGAGTCCAATTATGCTACCCGTGGACGAATTCTTAATTGAATTTGATTTCTCTTTCGAGATAACCAAATTCCTAAACTCAAGAACCTAAAGTTGGAATCTTTTCCTCACGATTGATTCTTAAATTAGCATTAAGCTTTAATCCGCCTCTATTAAGCTTTGTTAATTCCTAATCCGGCTAGGTAATTATTCTTATCTCTAAGTGATTATTAACCAGTTCTTGCTATTCAAAATTCCAATTGCCAAATGGACTTCTCAATCACATAAAGCAATCTAAACACCACAATTCACAACATCTCATGAATAATGCATTATCTTATTAATATTGAAAGCAAGAAGCATACAAAACTAAACTTAAACAATCCAACAATTTAATATTAAGCCAACATAGTAAAGAAATCCCAATGAATTAGATCAATCTAGCTACACATGTTCATATTTAAAATAACTAGGAAATCAATTCCAATGAAAGAATAACAAAAATGAAACATGTACACCCTTTTCTCTCGAATTGGATGAATTGCTCCATATCTGAATATGCACTACGATTGATCTCTCCCATTGCCTCTCCATTTGCTCCACTACTATTTAGCACTCGGAACCTTGTGATTACGGGGTTCTTACTCTCTACAACTCGCTCCCGAACTCAGTACTCCGCAGAAATCAAACCAGCCGCCAAAACTCTCCTCCTTCCTTTCTTCCTCAGCTTAAGAAATCGCTTTCCTTATATACTTGTCCCAGCACGGCCGCGGTCATGGCCGTGCTAGTCAGCATGGCTTAGACTCTAGAGTGCCTAAAACACCATATTTGAGGATCAAAGGCTAATGGTTGGTCACGACCAGAGTCCAGGCCGTGCTCAATGTTTGACGTGCGAGCCCTTGTCCAATTTTGATGAATTCCCGTCCGTTTTCGCATGTATTGATCTATAATTGCTCAAGCACTGATGATGGTCCTATAAATTCTCCTGAAATGCAAAAGAACACAAAACACGAGTGATATTGGAATAAAAGCATAATAATTGCTAAGAAATACACAATAATATGCAAGGAAATATGTGTAAAACTATGCACATCAAACTAGCTCATAGAAATTGGGACTACAAGAGTTGTTGACCTGTCAACTCCTCTTTGGGTCTTAATTTGAATTTAGTTTATTCGTCTTTCTTTCGTTATTTACTCATATTTAGCTTGTACATTCTTTTTTTTATGGAATGAGGGATTTCACACTATAAAAATCACATGCAACCGAATATTTTAGGCTAATCAGCATATTATTTCAGTTTTCTACATTGCAGGGAATTAAGTTACAAGTTCTTTCAAGAACTTTGTGAACTTATGAAGACTCGCACGAGCAAACCTAGACTTATTGCTCATGTCCTTCCATTTTTTTATGCTCTTTGGCTACCCTTGTATTTAAATCAATTCGATTTGATCCTATGCTTAGCCATGGAAGAGAATAAAGAACTTACAATTTCATTCCTTATCGAATCCGAAATCCTATCTCTGTTCTCATTTGTTTGTCTCTTTTATTGTCTCTTTCTGATCTATGTCTTGTTTGAAGGTTTGGTTTTATTTGGCGAGCATAAACAAGAGTGTTGAGTTAAAGCACATGGAAGCGACAATCATATGCACCGATAAAATGCTTGGGAAAAATGCCAAGAAAGAAAATTAGTTGATCAAGTACTGATATCATTCTTTGAATAATCACGGACGAATCTTTTGGAGGAAAGTGGGATCGCCGAGAGTCGAGGAACGCCTAAATATTCTTATTTAGGATTTGCACTATTAAGATCTCCATCATTCATTGTTCTTCTAAGTACAATGACTCCTGATGAAACAATGATTGACATAAGGAATCATGGGAACGCAATTACCAAGCTTAACCAGTGGCATTAGGAGTTAGCTTGATGATCAAGCAGGACAAGACAAAAATCCATGCGCATAAGGGAGAGATCATGTTGTTTTCAATAAATCCAAGCATAATACAAAGTGGAAACGCGAGGATTTTGATGTTTGGGATGAATATAATGAAGTAATTTCGGTCAGAGTGTTACTTGGTAGCCCCATGCAAATTTTCCTTTATTTTTCGTTAAGCTGGCTCATAAAATTTGGGACTATAAGAGGGCTTTCGTTTAGTCTATTTATCTTTCATTATTTATTTAATCATATTTAGCTTCTAGTTTCTTCTTCTTATGAAATGAGGGCTTTCGCACTTCTAAAACTGCATGCAACTGAATACTTGAGGCTAGTGAGCATGTTATTTTAGTTTTCTAACTTGTAGAGAATTAAGTTATGGGTTCTTTCAAGAAATTTACGAACTTGTGAAGACCCGCACTACGTCTTTCCTTTCTTTTGTGTTCTTTGTCTATCCTTTTATCTAAATTAATTCGATTTGATCTTTATACTTAGCCATGGAAGAGAATAAAGAACTTGCTATTTGTTCTTTTCTTTTGTTCTTCTCATTCTAATCTATGTCTTGTATGATGATTTGATTTTATTTGGCGAGCATAAAAGAAGTGTTGAATTAAAGCATGTGGAAGCGACAATTATAGGCATCGATCCAATGCTTGAAAAAATGTGAAGAAAGAAAACTAGTTATTTAAGGGTCTTGTTGGGAGTTAGAGTTTTTCTGCTTGATTAGGTGAACAATCCATGGTAAAGAGATCAACATTGAATACGGGTTTGGCATAAGTTAGCCATGTTTGTATCATCAAGGCTGATCCGTTGGAGCCAACCATGTCACAAGTTATGTAGCATTTGGAGTGTATAAGGAGGCAACATCGAGATTTTGGTGATCAAGTGGAGAGGGTGGAAACAAATCAAAATGGCCCCAACAATAATGCCAACCACATAAACCAACACGCACTTAGACAAATTTGTAGAGGGAGATGGCATGATGATCATGATGATGAGCCCGTTGATGATAATGAACAAGGGCATAAAAGGCAAGATAACAACTTTGGAAATATAAAGATGAAGATTCCTAAGTTCCAAGGCAAAGCCGATCCTGAAGCATACTTGGAATAGGGAAAGAAAGTAGATTTCATCTTTAATTGTCATAACTACTCCGGAAAGAAAAAACTCGTAGTTGTTGAATTCACAGATGATGCTATAATTTGGTGGGATCAATTTTTTTTTAGTAGGAGGAGAAACGGAGAAGCACCTATTATTAGTTGGCAAAAGATAAAAACCGTTATGAAGAAGAGATTTGTACCCCAACATTACTATAGAGATGTATGCAATTGACTATAGAGATTGGTACAAGGATCTAAAAGTATGGAGGAGTACTATCAGGAGATGGAAATTGCAATGGTAAGAGGCAACATAAAGGAGGAAAGAGAGGCAACTATGGCACGGTTCTTGAGTGGATAGAACAAGAACATTGCTGATGTGTTAGAGTTGCAAGAACATGTTGAGATGGAGGACATGCTACATAAAGCCATCAAGATTGAAAAGCAATTAAAGAGTAAAACAACTAGGTACAATTCAGGAAATACAACTTCCACATGGAAACCAAATTAGGAAGATAGTGACAAGAGCTTTTCCATGCCCAAAGTAGATATTAGCAAGAATGGGAAAGATTTGGGCAACACTAAAACGAAAGGTAAACCTAAATCTTATAACACTAGATCTCGAGATATTAAGTGTTTTAAATGTTTATGGCAAGGACATATTGCATCACAGTCTCCAAATAGGCATGTAATGGTGGCTATATAAAATGGTGATATTGAGAGTGATAGTGATGATGATAAAGAACGCATGCCCGAGCTTGAGGATGTAAGTGACATAGATGAGCAAATTGGGCCTAATGGTGAGTTATTTGTCATAAGACGTGCTCGTAATATGCAAACAAAGGAAGAGAATAAAGTCTGAAGAGAGAACATCTTTCATGCTAGATGCCAAGTCCAAGATAAGGTATGTAGTTTGATTATAGATGGGGGAAGTTGTACCAATGTTGCTACTGCTAGTTTAGTTGATAGGTTGCATTTACCTACTACTAAACATCCAAAACCTTATGGATTGTTATGGTTAAATGATTATGGGGAAATATTAGGCAAGCATTGATATCATTCTTTATCGAAAGTCATCATGATGAAGTTTTATGTGATGTCATTCCTATGCATGCAAGTCATATATTATTAGGACGTCCATGGCAATATGATAGGCGACTTGTGCATAATGGATATTCAAATCGATATTCTTTTATGATAAACAACAAACCTATTACACTTATACCATTATCTCCTAAGCAAGTCTGTGAGGATCAGAAGGTGCTAAAAGAGACAAAGAAAGCGCTTGAAAGGGAAAAAGAGTTAAAAGTGTAAGAAAAGGAGAGTTGTGTAAAATCCAGAGAGTTGTGAGCCTAGAGAGGAAAAATGAGAGAAAGAGGGTGATTTGCAAAGAAGAAAAGAGAGAGAGGCGCATGCAAATGGAGAGAGTGTGATTGTGAGTTGTGAGAAAAAAGGCAATTTCTATGCAAAAGAGGGTAAGGTGAAAAGAGCTTTTCTGTCAAGACAACCCATGATTCTATTTTTGTACAAGTGTGCCTATTTGAACACTAACCAAGAAAGCACTAGTTTGCCTAGTGTATTTCAATCTCTTGTACCCCGAAGAGATGCCTAAAGGACTACCACTAATAAGGGGAATCGAGCATCAAATTTATTTTATAGCCGACGCTTCAATTCCAAATAGACCAGCTTATCGAAGTAATCCTGATGAGACAAAGGAGTTGCAATGATAAGTGGAGAATTTAATGGCCAAAGGGTTGATTAGAGAAATTATGAGCCTATGTGCGGTGCCCGTCTTACTTGTACCAAAAACGGATAGAACATGGCGTATGTGGGTTGATTGTCGTGCTATCAACAAGATTACGATAAAGTATCACCATCGCATTCCTCATTTGGATGATATGTTAGATGAACTTTATAGGTCGACTATCTTTTCTAAAATTGATTTAAGATCTAGTTATCATCAAATTAGGATGAAGGTGGGTGATGAATGGAAAACTACATTTAAAATAAAATATGGTTTGTATGAATGGTTAGTCATGCTTTTTGGCTTGACTAATACAGCTAGCACTTTTATGAGATTAATGAATCATGTTTTGCGTGCTTTATTGGAAAATTCATGGTTGTCTATTTTGATGATATCTTGATTTATAGCAAGTCTTTAAATGAGCATGTTGAACATGTGTGCATGGTACTTGATGTTTTGTGCAAAGAGAAGTTGTATACCAATTTTGCTAAATGTTCTTTTTGCACTAATAAACTTGTGTTTTTGGAATTTGTTGTGAGTCCTAAAGGAATAAAAGTTGATATTGAAAAGGTTAAGGCAATAGAATCTTGGCTAAACCTAAGAGTGTTGGGGATATAAGATCGTTCCATGGCTTATCTAGTTTTTTCAAGAGTTTTGTTAAGGATTTCTCTAGCATAGCCGCACCTTTAACAGAAGTAATTAAAAAGAATGTGGGATTTAAAAGGGTAGGGAATAAGAAAAGGATTTTAATTTGCTTAAATCTAAGTTAGTTAGTGCACCTTTACTTGCTTTACCTAATTTTGACATGACTTTTGAGATTGAATGCGATGCTTCCATAATTGGTATTGGAGTTGTTCTTATGCAAGAAGGACGACCTATAGCTTATTTTGGTGAAAAGCTCCATGGGGCAGCCTTGAACTACCCAACTTATGATAAGGAGATGTATGCATTAGTGAGAGCTTTAGAGACATGACAACACTATCTTTGGCCTACAGAGTTTGTGACTCATACAGATCATGAGTCATTAAAGTATTTGAAAGGGAAAAATAAGCATAACAAACACCATGCTAAGTGGAGTGAGTTCATTCAGCCCTTTCCATATGTGATAAAATATAAGCAAGGTAAAGATAATGTTGTTGCAGATGCGTTATCTCTAAGGTATGCACTTCTTTCTACTTTGAATGCCAAATTCCTTTGGTTTTGAGCGTATTAAAGAAATTTATGAGCATGACTCTAATTTTGGCAATGTGTTTAATGCTTGTGAAAAAGGTGCTTTTGATAAGTTTTATAGACATGATGGGTTTTTATTTAAGGAAAATAGTTTATGTTTTCTTATATTTTCTATGCGTGAGGTATTAGTTAGGAAAGCTCATGAGGGTAGTTTAATGGGACACTTTGGAATTGCTAAGACTTTAGATGTCTTGCATGATGTTTTCTATTGGCCTAATTAATATGAAGCGAGATGTCGCTAGATTTTGTGATAGATGCATTGTTTGTAAACAAGGAAAGCCTAAATCTAAACTCCATGGCTTGTATATATAATTGCCCGTGCCTAGTTCACCTTAGATCGATACTTCTATGGATTTTATGCTTGGTTTACCTAGGTATAGGTGTGGTAATGATTTCATATATGTTTTTGTTGATAGATTCTCTAAGGTGGCTCATTTCATTCCATGTCATAAAACTGATGATGCAACATATATTTCTGACTTGTTCTTCAAAGAAATTATGTGTTTGCATGGTATGCCTAGAACTATTGTTAGTGATAGGGATGCAAAGTTCTTAAGTTACTTTTGGAAGACCTTGTGGGGAAAGTTGGGAACTAAGTTATTGTTTTCTAGTACATGTCATCCACAAACTGATGGTCAAATTGAAGTAGTTAATAGGACTTTAGGTACTTTGTTGCATAGTATGGTTAAAAAGAACCTAAGATCTTGGGAAGAATGTTTGCCGCATATAGAGTTTGCATCTAATCATAGTGTGCTTTCATTTGCTCAATTCTGTCCTTTTGAAGTTGTTTATGGTTTTATTCCTTTATCTCTATTATATATGATTCCTTTACCTTTGAGTGAACATGTTAATCTAGATGGAAAGAAAAAGGCAAATTTCATGAGGAGTTTGCATGAGAAGGTGCGTCCAAATATAGAAAGAAAGAATAAATTTTATGCTCAATAAGCCAATAAAGGGCGTGTGAAGGTTGTTTTTGAACCCGGTGATTGGGTCTGGGTGCACATGCGCAAGGAAAGGTTTCCTTCATAAAAGGGTTCCAAGTTACTTCCATGAGGAGATGGTCTATCTCAAGTTCTTGAAAGGATTAATAATAATGCATATAAATTGGAATTGCCCAATGAGTATAGAATTAGTGCTACTTTTAATGTTGCTGATGTTTCTCTTTTGATTTTGACATAGGTGATGATTCGAGGACGAATCATGCTAAAGAAAGAGGGAATGATGCAAATCCTATTAGCACTAGTAGTCCTACTCCAACAAGGAATCCATTTCAACTAGAATTCAAGATCCACTTCACATCCATAGAGGCCCAATTACAAAGTTCAAAGCTAAGAAGATAAAAGATGCTCTTAATGAGCGTATTCAAGATGTTTGGGCTAAGGACACATCAAGGCTTGAACAGTTAGATTCAAATTCAAACCTTATTAATCTGATTCAGTTTATTGGACTTGAAAAAATCTATTATGGGCTTAATGAGCATAAAGGAGCATATACGGGAGTTCGGGCCTAATTAGCTCCACCAAAGATGACCCATGCGTGTGGTTTAAAGAAACAAGGGTTTCTTACTCCTAATGGTGGCTATATAGTAATTTGGGAGTATTAGGACTTTGTTTTTAGTTAGGATATTTATCTCTATCCTATTTGAGTTGTAATTTCTTAATAGCTTAAAATTAGGGTTTTCTAAAGCCTATAAAAGCCAGTATGAATTTTCAAGTTGATTGATTGATGATTAATATATTTTGTGAGTTTATACTCTATTCTTAGTTCTTGTTTAGAGCTAATTCGGACTTATAAAGTAATTCATTGTTTGTGGTGTTTGAATCCAACTTAGATCTAATTATTCAAGCCTTAATCGGTGCCTATGATTGTCGCTTCCACACGCTTTCACTAAACACTTTTTCTTATGATGCCCAAATAAAATCAAACCATCATACTAGACAGATATTAGAAAGAGAGACAAAAAAAGAAATAAATAAAATGAGAATATAAGTAGGATCTCAGATCTGATAAGCAAAGAAGTCAAAAGTTCTTTGGTCTTTTCCATATGGCTAAGCTTAAGGATCAAATCGAGTTGATTTTAACACAAGGGTAGATTCAAAACACAGAAGAAAGGAAGGATGTGAGTGATAAGTCTATGCTCGCTAGCACGAGTGCTAGTAAGTCCACAAAGTTCTTCAAAGAACCCATAACTTGATTTCCCGCAAGGTAGAGAACTGGAATAATATGTTCATTAGGTTCAAGTGTTCAGTTGCATGCGGTTTTCATAGTGCAAAAGCCCTCATTTCATAAGAAGAAGAAACTAAAAGCTAAATATGAATAAATAAATAAGGCAAGATAAATAAACTAAAGTCAAATCAAGAAATAAAGAGGAGTTGACTGCGCAACAACTCTTGCAGTCCTAAATTTTATGAGGTAGCTTAACAAAAATAAGGGTAAATTCACGTGGCCTACCTAAAAATACCAATTATCATTCAAATTCAACTTAATTTTACATCAAAATTCGTACTAGCCTTATATAGGTCTTAGAAAACCCTAAATCTTAACTAATAAGGTTTTATATCTTATCTAGGATAAGAGTAACCTTCCTAATAAAAAGAGATAAGTAAAACAAAGTCCTATTTAGGTTAAAATACATTTGTGGTCTTCCATAATAAGCCATCTAATTTACATAAGTCATATAGATGGGCCTCAAAACATAAGCCAAGTTAGGCCCAAAGTCTTTATATGCTCCAATTCTACTTCTTTAGTCTTTTTAAGCCTAATTAGATTCGTTAAAGCCTAATAAATTGAATTAGATTAATGAGCCTTGAACTTAAATCTAATTCTTCAAGTCTTGATGTGTCCTTAGCCCAAATGTCTTGGATAAGCTCATCGACTTGTAATTTGAATCGGCTAGTTGAATTAGGATTCCTAGTTGAATTAGAATTCCTTTTGTTGCTTGAATTACTAATATCATCAGGACTCCTTGCTGGAACAAGATTCCTAGTTGAGTCAAGACTCCTTGTTGGATTAGGATTCCTTGAGCTTGTAGGATTTGCATCATCAAGACTCCTTGTTGGAGTAGGATTCGTTATGCTAGTTTGGTTCGTATCACAAGTTAGGCCCAAAGTTTTCATATGCTCCAATTTAGCTTCTTGCCCTTTCTATGCCCAATTAGATTCATTCAAGCCCAATAAACTGAATTAGATTAATGAGCCTTGAACTTAAATCCAATTATTCAAGCCTTGATGTGTCCTTAGCCTAAATGTGTTGGATAAGCTCATTGACTTGCAATTTGAATCGAACCAAGACTCCTAGTTGAATTTAGATTCTTTTTGTTGCTTGAACTCCTAATATCATAAGGACTCCTTGCTGGATTAGGATTCCTAATGGAGTTAGGACTCCTTGTTGGATTAGGATTCCTTCTTGGAGTAGAATTCGTTGTGCTAGTTTTGTTTATATCAAGAGAACTTGTGATTTCTTTCCTTATTGAATCTGAAATCCTACCTATGTTCTCATTTGTTCTTTTATTTTGTTCTTTTGTTTCTAATCTATGTCTTGTATAATGGTTTGGTTTATTTGGCGAGCATAAACAAGAGTGTTAAGTTAAAGCGCATGAAAATGACAATCATAGAAACTGATCCAATGCTTGGACAAATGCGATGAAAGAAAATTAATTAATTAAGTATCGATATCATTTTTCGAATGATCGTGGATGAATCTTTCAGAGGAAAAAGGAACACCGAGAAATCGAGACACGCCCAAATATTTCGATTAATGATTTGCACCATTAGGATCTCCATCATTCCTTATTCCTCTAGGCACGAGGACTACTAATGACACAAGGATAGACATAAGGAATCATGGGAATGCAATTAAAAAACTTGACTGGTGTCATTGCAGATTAATATCACGATCAAGCAGGACAAGACATAAATCCACACATATAAAGAAGATATTGTTTTCACTAAATCCAAGCATAATACAAGTGAGAATGCTAATGTTTTGATGTTTGGGACACACATAATGAAGTAGTTTGGATCGGAGTGTCATTAGGTGGGCTCAAGCGAAATTTTCTTTTTTTTTTGTTAAGTTGGGTCATAAAATTTGGGACTACGAGAGTGGTTAACCAGTCCTTACGGTAATCCTTGTGTCATCAAGAGTCCTCATGCCTTGAGGAACAATGAATAATGGAGATCCTAAATTTTATGAACCACCTTAACAAAAACAAGAGGAAATTCATGTGGGCCTATCTAATAATACTGCAAACCAAAATTACTTAATTATATGCGTCCCAAAGACTAAAAAGCTTGCATTCCTGATTATATTATGCTTGGATTCATTGATAACATAATGATTTCTCCCTTACGCGTGTGGATTTACGTGTCATCCTGCTTACTCTTAAAGCGAAGCCCTAATGCCATCGGTCAAGCTTATCAATTGTGTTTCCATTATTTCTTATGAAAGTCCTTGTATCATCATGTGTCCTCATGCCTAGAGGAATAAAGAATTATGGAGAACCTAATGGTGTAAATCCTAAATTAGAATATTTGTTTGTGCCTTGATTCTCATCTTTCCCTCTTTCTCGTAAAGATTTATCGATGATTATTCAGAGAATGATATCAATACTCGATCAACTAATTTTCTTTCTTTGTATTCTTCTAAGCATTGGATCGGTGTCCACGATTGCTGCTTCCACGCGCTTTCACTAAACAATCGTGTTTATGCTCCCTAAATAAAACCAAACCATCATACTAGACAAAGAGATACAAAAGAAACGAATAAAATGAGAACATATGTAGGACTTCGGATTCGATAAGGAAAGAAATCACAAGTTTTTTATTCTCTTCCATATGGCTAAGGGTAAAGATTAAATAGAATTTTTATAAACATAAAGGTAGATAAAGAATACAAAAGAAAGGAAGGACTTGAGCAATAAGTTTATGTTTGCAAGAGTGAGTCTTGATAAGTCCACAGAATTCTTGAAAGAATTCATAACTTGATTTTCCACAAGGTAGACAACTTAAATAATATGCTTACTAGCCTCAAGTATTCAGCTGCATGTAGTTTTTATAGCGTGAAAGCACTCATTCCATAAGAAGAAGAAACTAGAAGCTAACTATGAAAAATAAAATAAAGAAAGATGAATAAACTAAAGTCATATCAAGGACTAGATATGAGATGATTGGTCAACAACTCTCGTTTAATTTCTTAAAAAATAAAATTAATTTGGTTATTGTTGATCTTGAATGTAACAATTTAGGAGAGAACGACGAAAGAGAAGGATGGTAGAGATGGTTGACTTCGAGCAATAAATTCCTCAAATCTTATTTCTTTATTTATTATTATTATTATTATTATTATTATTATTATTATTTTATTTTATTATTATTATTATCACTATTAGTAGGGAGGCAAGAAATATAAATTGGGCTCTTTTTCTTTCTTTCTTTTTTAATAGTTATGTTAATGAATCTTTAGAAACTGATGATATGGGCAAGTAACTTTCCACCTTATTGATTATTGGTAGATAGATTATAATAAAGTTTTTTCATTTTAGCTTAATAATGTTTTTTTTGTTAATCTATTGAGGCATTTTTTTTGGTTGATCATCTTTGACTCCTAGATTGTATTGGATGATCGGTGAAACTTAATTACTTATATTGGTAGGCAGGTTTATATTGTTAATGATTGGTTTACCAAATACCAACCCTATTAATAGGCAGATTAATATTTTTTTTATTTTTAATTTTAATATTGTAACTAAATGCATAAGCATGGTATTTAGTGATTGGTGTAAATAAGTAATTTTATTTATTGTTATTTTTTTTATTATTACTAGGCTTAATGCTGATGGCAAGATTAGTCATGAATTTACCTCCATGGTATGTATGAAAGAGGCATACATGTTCTTATCTGTAATTATTCATGGGCCAACTAATCCTAAAAACCAGATGAATGTTTTCTTCCACATTTGATTGATGAATTGAAGTATCTTTGGGATGTGGGTGTCCAAACATGTGATGTGTCTAGATAGTAGAATATTCAAATGAGAGCAGCTCTTATGTGGACCATAAGTCATTTTCCTACATACTCAATGTTGTTAGGCTACAACATGGCTGGGAACTTGCATGTCCTTATTGTATAGGACATTCGCAAGCATTTAGTTTGAAAAAAATGGTTGAAAGACATCTTGGTTTGACAATCATCATAAGTTTCTTCCCCTTGATCTTCCTTTCAGATGGAATAAAAATTGGCTCCTGAAAAATAGAAAGGAGATATCACCGGCACCACCTATAAGGATAAGTCATCAAATCTTGCAAGAGATAGATGATTTAGGACTTAAGAGAGAAAATAAACTTGATGCTAAAGAGATTAATGGTCCCATTTGCAAGGAGTGCGGTTAGAAGAAAAGAAGTATCTTTTGAGATTTGCCATACTGAGTTCCAAACTCATTAGACATAACCTAGATGTGATGCAAATTGAGAAGAATGTGTTTGAAAATGTTCTTAACACTGTTCTGAATATTGAGAGAAAAATTAAAGATAATAAGAAGGCAAGAGAAGACATGAAGAAGTTGTGTCGAAGGCCTGAGTTGGAGAATAATGAAGCTATAAGGAAATATCTGAAAGCATGCTACACATTAGATAACCCTAGGAAATAAGCATTGTTTGAATGGGTGAAAAATATTAGATTTCCTAATGGTTATATTGGTGAATAGACATGAGAAAATTAAAGATGTTTGGGATGAAGAGCCACAATTGTCATGTGTTTATATAGAAGTTAATTCCCATAGCATTTCATGCCTGTAAATGTATGGCAAGCTATGAAAGAGGTAAACCTTTTTTTTTCCAAAGATTTAGCTTTAACCACAATTAAAGTGCTAAACATAGGGAGACTTGAAAGAGATTCCAATAATGGCTTATTTTGGGCGGCCACACATAAATTTTAGCCTAATTAGGACTTATTTTAGTCATCTGTTTTAGTTAGGAAGGTTATATTTATTCTAGATAGGATGTAAATTCTTAATAGTTAATTTAGGGTTTTCTAAGGCCTATATAAGGCTAGTACAAATTTTGATGTATAGAATTAAAGTTGAATTTGAATGATAATTGGTTGTTAAACCTAAAAGCTATTTTGGTTTTATCTTTGTGCTCTTGTGTAGAAAGTATGCTTAAGAAACATTCAAGTAGATTGATGATCTTCTTGTGGAGTGTATGTGCATGGATTTACATTTCGATAATTCCTTATACTAATCCTTGTATCATTAGGAGTTATTGGGTCTAGATAACAAGGAATGATGGAGATCCTAATGGTGCAAATCTAAATTAGAATATTTGGGTGTGTCTCAATTCTCGTCGTTCCTTCTTTCATCCTAAAAATTCATCTCCGATCATCAGGAGAATGATACTAATACTCGATCAAATAATTTTGTTCTTCTCATTTGTGTAGGCATTAGATTGGTGCTTATGATTGCCGCTGTCACGCCCAAACTCAAAACATCTAAATAAATACCAAAATATGTAATTAACTTGTAAATAGCATTATAAGGGTTTTAAATCCAAGCTAAGTTGATACACATATTAAATATGGTCTAAAAATATTTCATAAAGAAATATAGTGAAAATTTTATCAAACTAGTATTAGTGAGATCAATATCTTTAACTTTGTAAACATATATTATTAGATAATTCCAACATATATTTATAAACTTATGTAGCATCACAAGCTTAATATACATAAGTTAAATACACACAAGTACCGAAAATGCTCCTATGCTCGAGATAACTCCTCTGGCCCACATGATAATGCTAACCCATGCAAAAGGGAGCAATGCTCAGCTAAAGCTATCTACAACTGCACTAACCTAGAAAGAAAAACAAATATTGCCAAGGGATGTGCTAGCAACTCAATAAGCATTTAATCTACTACACAATAGTATATTAGGCAAAAATTACCAAAGTTATATTAAGCACATAAATCATACAATTAATTCACAAATAATTTCAAACTCAACCAATTCAATATTTCAACCAAATAAACAATTCCATTTTACATTAATTCCCATAAAAGTAGGGTCGGATGATTTAATCTCACATTTTCTCACTTAATTCACGTTCTGATGGCTACCTGACGAGACTATCCACCTAGCTCAGTCTCGCCATCTCACATACTCAGGTAGCTATCCGCCCGGTTCAGCTTTCCCGATCACACACGTATCAATTTAAAAGTCATCCTTTCCCCAAATCACAATGAATTCACTTTACTTCACAATACATCACAATCAATTAACTTCACCACACATCACATTCAATTCACAAAGTCTCAACTCAAGTAATATCTCATCCAATTCATACTTCACAAGTATAAATTTATTCATTACCAACTCAATCAACCAAGAACATGTCAAATAATCAAACATAGCAATTCCTACTCAATATACATAAAGTTTAGTCCATTAAATACTTACAAAAATCTATAGGACAACAAGGTAGTCTTGTTCCTCTCTTCTCACTACTTCCTTGCCCTTGGACACACCTATTCACATATTCAATACAAAGTACAATTCAATAACAAGGCATATATATATATATATATATATATATATATATATATATATATATATACAGTCCTCAATCTCCCTAAAAGTATCCCAATTATACTTGATTTAATATGATGCATGAGATGATTGATAATATGACAGCGTGTTTATTTTTATAGGCAGCTTACAAGTACTAAATTTAAAATTACCAAGATTATTTACAAATAATAAAAATCTCTTCTTCTCCATAATCATATTTACATCCATCTACAAGTTGTATCAACAAGAATCACCTCAAAATCATTTATATAAAGAAAGTTATGATAATTTTAATACAGTTGCTCCAATTCCAATTCCAATTTTAGCAAAGCAGTAAAAAGTTGTGTCTTAAACGACTAATCAAATGGATGAATTTTCTCATAAAATTTTATAGATAACATCTTAAAGTTTCGACAGACAATAAATTCACTAAATGTGGACTTGTATAACTCAAGTTATAGTTAAAATACTGAGACTGTTTTACACGGGTAAAAAATTAGCAACATGCAAATATCATCCAAAATTCACATATACTAAAGTTACCATATAGCTATTTTTCTTTCAGAATTTCTAATGTTGTTCTCACATAATGTTCATGCTCTTCCAAACTATTAGAGTATATCAGAATATCATCAACAAACACAATCACAAATTGATCAAGATACGGTTGGAAAATATTATTCATTAAAGACATAAATGTTCTAGGAGCGTTAGTCAAACCAAATGGCATAACAATAAATTCATAAGGACCATATCGTGTCAAAAATATTGTTTTAGGTATAGAAGTCTCTACAACCCTTAATTGCCAATATATAGATCTCAAGTCAATTTTGGAAATTATAGCTGCCTCTCTGAGTTGATCAAACAAATCATCAATGCGAGGTAAAGGATATTTGTACTTGATAGTAACTTGGTTCAACTTTCTGTAATCAATGCAGAGTCACATACTTACATCTTTTTTCTTCACAAACAACACTAGAGCTCCCTACGGTGATATGCTACGTCGAATGTAACCCTTCTTCAATAAATCCTCAAGTTGCTTCTTCAATTCTTACAACTCTGTTGGTGCCATTATGTAAGGTGCTATGGAAATAGGAGCAACTCCTTGAATAGTTTCAATTTCAAAATCTACCTCTCGCTGAGGTGGTAACCCCGGTAATTCCTCTGGAAATACATCTAGAAATTCTCTAACTATCGGTAACTTTGAAACTCCTAGAATAACAATTTTAGTGTCTACCATATTCACAAGTTAAGCATCACACCCAGATTTCATTAAATGTAAAGCAGCAGTAGTAGAAATCAAACATGTAGGCATAATTTTCCTATCACTCATAAACACAGTTTTTATTTCCCCATCTGTATCCATTTTTACTTCCTTCGTTAAATAATCAACTATGACATGATTTCTAGACAACCAATCCATTAGTTAATCCCAAAGGCATAACTAACCACTCGTATAACCCATATTTTGTTTTGAATGTGGTTTTCCATTCGTCCCCTTCCCTCATGGAGATTTGATAATATCCACTCTTTCAATCTATCTTAGAAAACACACAAGATTCATACAATTCATCTAACATGTCATCTAGTTTAGGAATGGGATGTCTATACTTTATAGTAATATTGTTGATAGCATGGCAATCAATGCACATTAACCAAGACCCATCCTTTTTAGGTACTAGTAGCACATGAACCGTATATGGACTTATGCTCTCGTTCACGTGCCCCTTGGTCATTAACTCCTAAACTTGCTTTTCAAGTTCCTTTTTCTGCTCGGGATTGCTCCTATAGGCTAGTCTATTTGGAATTAAAGCTTCAGGTACAAAGTCAATTTGATGCTCAATTCCCCTAATAAATGGTAAACCATTAGGCACATCTTCGGGAATCACATCACCAAATTCCTATAACGAGGAAAGAATAGGACTAGGTAGGGAAGAATCCAGATCGTTAGTGCCTAGAAAAGCCTCCGTGTACAAAAGTACAATCATAGGCTGATTGGAATAAAAAGCTCTTTGATATCATTCTCCCTCGCATAAAAGCTCAGTTTTCTCTCTTTATTTTCACTCATGTGCATACCCTCTTTCTTTTCACTCTTAATATAACCTGCCTTTTCACTCACTCTTTTCTTTTTCGGCCTTCTCACTTTTTTCACTCTTTCATGCGCATTTGATCATCATACACCTCTTTAGGTGTTAAAGGAACAAGATTAATAGGCCTTCCATTCATTACAAAAGAATTCCAGTTAGTGTATCTGTAACACCCCCATCACATACTAACCAATAAACATTAGCCAGGAAGCATACAAGCATCGTAGAATATATACTACAGGTAGATAGGTCAATATGTAGGTTGTTAAGAATCCAGACACAAGGTTATTAAAATATAAACATATGATTATACTTAAACATCATTTAACAAGTATTACAAACATCTTCTTATGCCTTATAAGGCATACTTCCATATATATCACATAACTGCATACAAAAATGCATCAGGAGGAGACTTCACAAACCGGCCCAACTTGACAGAACTGCTAAAAGCTAGACTTCGCATACAACCAACGGATGCACTACTATTTACTTACCTGAAAAGAAAAATTTTGGAGAGGGGTGAGCCTCCAGCTCAGTAAATAAATAATCAACATAATCTATATCACATACACTTAATACAATTTCCACCCAATCACATAACTTTCCATGATATTCATAGTTTAGGTATAAAGTCATACCATTCTACTCAATTCATTACAACCATCATAGAAGAAATACAATTCAACAATTATGGTTAGTTCTCACGGCCATGGATCCCCTTTAATGTGCTGCTCCGCCTCATCCTCACATATCACACACGTAAGTCGCTCCGCCTCATCTCACATTATACACTTTTATAGCCTCTCTAGGCTTTAGCCTCCCAAGGCTTTATATATATATATCTTTTTTTCATAGGGGAATCCACCATTCACATGCACATATGCACTTAACATCACAATTCAATCATTTCACTTATATCATATTTCAGCAATAACAATTGTTCCACTCCACACCAATCATTTCCATCTCAGTCATTCAAACATAAACAATATTAAGCAAACGCAACCATTTGCGAACATTTGATTAAATATATGAACATAGCAAATATTAACTATTTACTTACTCAAAATATACTTATTCCTTTAGCATATAAGAACCTCCTTTCTCCACAACTTCCTTTCCAGGCCTTTGAGTACTGTCAACACATTCATCAATTCACATTTCATGCATATTACAAATATTCATGTAAATGCGAGTTCTAATGCATTACAAGATCATCCCCTCTCTAATTCATAGGTCTAACTCTTCCTCTAAGACTCTCAATTACTGTTTTAATATCCTATAAACATTTCCCATCTAGTTAAATACCAATCTAACTCAAATTAACATCAATAAATTGCATAAAACTAATCTCCAACATTTCTGTTTTCTAGACAGAATTTAGTACCAAGGTATATTTATTGCTGGGCAAAATTGGCTTAATACAAAAATCTCATATTAAATTGACATATCCATTTATGCGTCTAGTTTCATCTCCAATAAGAATTACTCAATTCCGACTTCTATAGATTTAATTATTTTCAAATTACTGAGCAAGGGTCATACAGCTAGTTGTACCCGAGCAGCAATCTGTTTACTCAATTTAAGCAACCAAAACGGCAAAAATAGCAAAATCACAAAACTACAAAGTTATAGAGGACTCTCTAAACTTTCCATAGACACCAATTAAGCTTAATTTGGACTTATATAACCCATGTTATGCCTAAAATACAGAACATCAAGGTTGCTGGAATTTTGACAGTTTTCTATCTTAACATACTTAAACTTAAATCAAGCTTAATCTTTATGCAATCATTCAATACTCTACTAATTCATGATAATCAGACCTTTAATTAATCAATGAGACCATCAAATGAAGTTTTCCAATTTGTAATCAAGAACCCTAATGACGAATTTATAACACTCAAGTAACAACTTACCAATTTCAGCTTTTGGGTTGCTAATATGCTTAAATCCTTTAGCTTTAGCTTGGCTCCTTCAATAGTTGGCAAAATCCTATCTTAATCTTAAGTTTTCTAGGTATTCCACTCCTCTCTCTTATTCCAAATTTTGTGTTTTTGGCCATGTACGAATTTTAGAGAAATGAAGAGGTAAAATGAGCTTACTCATGGTTCCAATTTCCAATATTCCTCTCTTAATGCCACCACCTACTAAACTATTTTTATCACCCTAAATTAATTCTTACTAACCATATATAGGTACTAACTTTTAATTGTATCTTTTAAGTCCAATCTATTTACCCAACCTTCAACTATTGGTTCAATTAAGTCTTAAGGCTTAATACACATAACCCAAGTACTTAATCAACTTATCTAAATTAATAATCTAATATCATGCTTCTTATTCTCTACTTATAATTAATATATATATGTTCTCATAAAATAAAAATATCATTGATATACCATCATATGCCCAATGATTAAATGTAAATGCACATAACATGGATGATGAGAAAATGCAGGCGTTACAACTCTCCCTTCCTTAAGAAATTTCGTCCCCGAAATTTTAACAACTCACCAACATTACAATGGAATAGATGCGGATACTTACATCTCATATGCTCTTCTACTTCCCAAGTTGCTTCTCTTGGTGAATGATGACTCCACTTAATTTTGACCATAGGAATGTCTTTATTTCTCAATTTCTTAACCCTTCGATCAAGAATTTCTATCGGTTCTTCCACATATGTCAACTTTTCTGTGATTTCTATCTCTGGCTCTGGAATGATATGACTAGGATCTGATCTATATCGCCTCAACATAGAAACGTGAAAAACATCATGAATAGAAGACAACTCTGTAGGTAATGCTAACCTATAAGCCAATGGTCCAACTCTTTCAATAATTTCATAAGGTCCTACATACCTCGGACTCAATTTCCCTTGTTTACCAAACCTTAATATTCCTTTCCATGGTGATACCCGCAAGAAAACTTTATCACCCACAATATATTCCATTTCCCTTCGATGCAAATCAGCATAACTCTTTTGTCTGTCCTGTGCTACTTTCAAATTCTTTTTAACTATCTCTATTTTATCCACTGTTTCTTGTACCAATTCTGGACCTTCAAGCTGTCTTAAACCTTCAACATCCCAAACTGGACTTCCACATTTCCTCCCATACAAAGCTTCATAAGGAGCCATACCGATACTAGAATGAAAGCTGTTGTTATCGCAAATTCCATCCTGTGGTATGTAATCATCCCGATTACCTTTGAGCTCAAGTGTGCAAGCCCTCATCATATCTTCTAATGTCCGAATAGTTCTTTCCGATTGCCCATCCGTTTGAGGGATGAAAAGTCATCTTGAAATGAAGCTTAGTACCATATGCTTTCTGCAAACTCTCCCAGAAACGAGAAGTAAATCTAGGATCCCTATCTGATACAATAGATATAGGCACACCATGCAATCTAACAATCTCAGAAATATACAATTCAGCAAGTTTATCAAGTGAATCTGTTTGTTTCACAGGTAAGAAATGAGCACATTTAGTAAGTCGATCAACAATTACCCAAATAGCATCATGCTTGTTAAATGTACGCGGCAATCCCATAACAAAATCCATAGTAATCTTATCCCACTTCCACACAGGTATAGATAAAGAATGAAGTTTACCTGCAGGTGCCTGGTGCTCTCCTTTCACTTGCTGACATGTCAAACACTTACTCACAAATTCGCCACATCCTTCTTCATTGTCGGCCACCAATAATAAGGCTTCAAATTTTTGTACATTTTGGTACTTCCAGGATGCATTGCATAAGGTGCATAGTGCGCTTCATGCATGATTTCCTTTCTCAAATTTCCTACATCAGGTACACATACACGATTTCTATTCAATAACACACCATCATCTTTCAACACAAATTGTGTATTCTTTCCTTCTTGTACTCTACCCTTCATCCTTTGCAAATAAGAATCTTCACACTGTGCATCTTTAATTTTATCTCCAATCAAAGGCTTTACTTGTAATGTGGCTAACAGATCATTGTCATAAACATAAAACTTCACATCCATAGCTCTAAGTGCAACTAAATATTCTACATTGTAGCAAATCATACTTGAAAAATTTTCCAACGACTTCCTACTTAAAGCATCGGCAACAACATTTGCTTTCCAGGGATGATAATCAATAGTGCAATCATAATCCTTCGGAAGCTCAATCCATCTTCGTTGTCTCGGATTCAACTCTTTCCGGGTAGGGATATATTTCAAACTCTTATGATCGGTGAAATATCCGAAATGTCTCCCCGTATAAATAATGTCGCCATATCTTCAATGCATGTACAATAGCTGCTAATTCAAGATCATGTGTAGGATAATTCAGCTCATGAGGTCGCAATTGTCTTGAAGCATAAGCTATAACCTTCCCATGCTGCATTAAGACACATCCAAGTCCTTGCCTAGAAGCATCAGTATATACAACATAACCTCCATTTTCAGATGGCAATGCGAGTATCGGTGTAGTAGTAAGCCTTTTCTTCAACTCTTGAAAATTTTGATCACATAACTCCGTCCACTGGAATGGCACATTCTTCTTTAACAAAGCTGTTAGAGGCTTAGCAATAACTGAAAAATCTTTTACAAATCTTCTATAATAGCCAGCTAACCCAAGAAAACTTCGAACTTCAGAAACATTTCTAGGCGGTTCCCATTCAATAATTGCTTTAATCTTTGATGAATCTGGTTGCACTCCATGTTTAGAAATAATATGCCCTAAGAATGCAATTTCCTCCATCCAAAACTCGCATTTGTTGAATTTTGCATACAACTGTTTTTCCCTCAAAATCTGTAAAACAATTCTCAAGTGTTGTTCATGCTCTTCTGGGCTTCTAGAGTAAATCAGAATATCATCAATGAACACAATAACAAAGTGATCTAAATATGGCTGGAAAGTGTTGTTCATCAGTGACATAAAAACAGCAGGAGCATTTGTTAAACCAAATGGCATCACAATAAATTCATAGTGCCCATACCTTGTTCTGAATGCTGTCTTGGCAATAGATTTCTCTTCAACCCGGAGTTGCCAATAACCTGATCTTAAATCAATTTTAGAGAACACAGTTGCACCTTTTAACTGATCAAGCAAATCATCAATTCTCGGCAATGGATATTTATTCTTCACTGTAATCCTATTCAATTGCCTATAATCAATACATAATCGCATACTACCATCCTTTTCTTCACAAATAACTGGTGCTCCCAAGGTGAAGTACTTGGCCTGATGAAACCTTTATCAAGTAACTCTTCTAATTGCTTCTTTAATTCTTTCAATTCTAATGGAGCCATTCTGTATGGTGCAATGGAAATAGGTGTCATACCAGGGATGATGTCAATCTCAAAATCAACCTCTCGATTTGGTGGCAAACCGGGCAAATCATCTAAGAATATGTTAGGAAATTCTCCGACCTTTGGAATGTCTAATACCCTGGGTGACCTTAGTAGTATCTATAAAACTAATTAGATATGCTTCACATCCATTTTAATTAAACGACATGCGATCCTTGCTGAAATCAAACAATTAGGAATTGTCTTCCTTTCACCCACCATTACTATTTTCATTTCTCCTTGTATTTCCATAGCCACTTCCTTCGTTTTACAATCAACAATAGCATGATTTCTTGACAACCAATCCATCCCCAAAATAACATCAAACTCTCTAAGATTAATAACAACCAAATCTGCATGTAGTTTGACACTATCTACTACTACAGGACATGATCTCACTATCGTATTTACTGTGATAATACCCCCAGCAGGCATAGATACATATATATCATAACCTAATGCCTCTATATTAGCATGAACATGCGATGCAAAATCATGTGATATGAATGAACATGTGGATCCAGGATCAATAAGAACATGTGCATCAGAATCATGAATAGAAAGTATACCAGTAACAATTTCAGGTGCTACAAATGCTTCATTTCTAGTAGTAGCAAATACTCTAGCTTGTGCTTGTGGTTGACCAATTTGTTCTGATGGTGTTGCTGAAATAGTTAAACCTCCTCTGCCACCTCTTCCTCTGCCTCTGCCTGAACCAACTGGAATATTTTCACCAACACTACTCTGACCATTGTATAAGATTCTCCAGCATTATTTCTTCTCATAGGACAATCTCTAGAATAATGTCCTGGCCTACTACAAGTAAAACATACTACTGGTCTAGGTCCCCAACATTCTCCAGTATGTCTCCTGTTGCACGTAGGACAAGCAGGAGCAAACCCTCTTGGTGAAACTTGTCCTCCCTCAAGTCCGGATGAATTGTATCCACCTCTACTATAAGGTACTATGGAGGATCTACTAGGTGACCACCAAACCCTCGTCCACGATAACTACTCCGCTGTGAATTAGAGCCTCTAAATGAAGAAATACTAATATGTCTTGGAGGATTACTATAAGCACCAATGATCTTCTTCTTTTTAGCTTCCATAGTATTCCTTTCAAATGATGTTTCTTCAGCTCTCAAAGCAGCTTCAATTGAGGCATTGTAATTATGAGGTTTCACTGCCATTTTCTCACGAATGTCAAGCCTCAAACCCATCTCAAATTTCTTCCTTTTCAGTTCTTGAGTGGCTATTTCTTCTGGTGCATACTTACATAATCTCACAAATTGAACTTCGTGACTGAAGAAATTCAAGCTTCTTTCTGTCTCTATAAATTTCTGGAGTATACTTCTCAGCAAATTCTCTCAAGAAATCATTCCAAGTCAAAGTCATTGGTCGATCTTTGCTTCTTAAAACTGTTTCCCACCAATCAAGTGCATCTTTTTCTATTAAAGATACTGTATATAGAAGCCTTTGTTCGGATGTGCAATTAAATCTATCCAACACCCTTTCTGTATTTCGTAACCATTCCTCAGCCTCAGCAGGATCAGTAGTACCTTGAAAAACATTAGCACCTTGTTTCCTAACTCTTTCATAATTCTTATCTATCACAGCCTTTTGTTGTTGAGTCCGGTAGGTGCTTGTTGTTGGTACCCGTTGCATCAGAAAATCCATAAACTGTTCCATAACATTTTGTACATTCGATTGTGCAGCATTTTCAGAATGTAGCTCATGCTCATCATGTTGATCATGTTCAGATGCATTTTCATGACCATGCACAGACTCTAATGACTTATCTGGGCCAGTTGCGTGTTCTCCTTGTCTCTCCATCTATATATATTAAATGCAAATATTCAGTCAAGTTCAAAGAACATATATCATATGCTTAATGATGTGCAACATGAATCTACTCCCAATGAATCTAATCCCTGCTCTGATACCACTAAAATGTAACACCCCCATCACATACTAACCAATAAACATTAGCCAGGAAGCATACAAGCATCGTAGAATATATACTACAGGTAGATAGGTCAATATGTAGGTTGTTAAGAATCCATACACAAGGTTATTAAAATATAAACATATGATTATACTTAAACATCATTTAACAAGTATTACAAACATCTTCTTATGCCTTATAAGGCATACTTCCATATATATCACATAGCGCATACAAAAATGCATCGGGAGGAGACTTCACAAAATGGCCCAACTTGGCGAGCGCTAAAAGCTAGACTTCGCATACAACCAACGGATGCACTACTATTTACTTACCTGAAAAGAAAAATTTTGGAGAGGGGTGAGCCTCCAGCTCAGTAAATAAATAATCAACATAATCTATATCACATACACTTAATACAATTTCCACCCAATCACATAACTTTCCATGATATTCATAGTTTAGGTATAAAGTCATACCATTCTACTCAATTCATTACAACCATCATAGAAGAAATACAATTCAACAATTATGGTTAGTTCTCACGGCTTGTGGATCCCCTTTAATGTGCTGCTCCGCCTCATCCTCACATATCACACACGTAAGGCTGCTCGCCTCATCTCACATTATACACTTTTATAGCCTCTCTAGGCTTTAGCCTCCCAAGGCTTTATATATATATATCTTTTTTTTCATAGGGGAATCCACCATTCACATGCACATATGCACTTAACATCACAATTCAATCATTTCACTTATATCATATTTCAGCAATAACAATTGTTCCACTCCACACCAATCATTTCCATCTCAGTCATTCAAACATAAACAATATTAAGCAAAACGCAACCATTTGCGGAACATTTGATTAAATATATGAACATAGCAAATATTAACTATTTACTTACTCAAAATATACTTATTCCTTTAGCATATAAGAACCTCCTTTCTCCACAACTTCCTTTCCAGGGCCTTTGAGTACCTGTCAACACATTCATCAATTCACATTTCATGCATATTACAAATATTCATGTAAATGCGAGTTCTAATGCATTACAAGATCATCCCCTCTCTAATTCATAGGTCTAACTCTTCCTCTAAGACTCTCAATTACTGTTTTAATATCCTATAAACATTTCCCATCTAGTTAAATACCAATCTAACTCAAATTAACATCAATAAATTGCATAAAACTAATCTCCAACATTTCTGTTTTCTAGACAGAATTTAGTACCAAGGTATATTTATTGCTGGGCAAAATTGGCTTAATACAAAAATCTCATATTAAATTGACATATCCATTTATGCGTCTAGTTTCATCTCCAAGAAGAATTACTCAATTCCGACTTCTATAGATTTAATTATTTTCAAATTACTGAGCAAGGGTCATACAGCTAGTTGTACCCGAGCAGCAATCTATTTACTCAATTTAAGCAACCAAAACGGCAAAAATAGCAAAATCACAAAACTACAAAGTTATAGAGGACTCTCTAAACTTTCCATAGACACCAATTAAGCTTAATTTGGACTTATATAACCCATGTTATGCCTAAAATACAGAACATCAAGGTTGCTGGAATTTTGACAGTTTTCTATCTTAACATACTTAAACTTAAATCAAGCTTAATCTTTATGCAATCATTCAATACTCTACTAATTCATGATAATCAGACCTTTAATTAATCAATGAGACCATCAAATGAAGTTTTTCCAATTTGTAATCAAGAACCCTAATGACGAATTTATAACACTCAAGTAACAACTTACCAATTTCAGCTTTTGGGTTGCTAATATGCTTAAATCCTTTAGCTTTAGCTTGGCTCCTTCAATAGTTGGCAAAATCCTATCTTAATCTTAAGTTTTTCTAGGTATTCCACTCCTCTCTCTTATTCCAAATTTTGTGTTTTTGGCCATGTACGAATTTTAGAGAAATGAAGAGGTAAAATGAGCTTACTCATGGTTCCAATTTCCAATATTCCTCTCTTAATGCCACCACCTACTAAACTATTTTTATCACCCTAAATTAATTCTTACTAACCATATATAGGTACTAACTTTTAATTGTATCTTTTAAGTCCAATCTATTTACCCAACCTTCAACTATTGGTTCAATTAAGTCTTAAGGCTTAATACACATAACCCAAGTACTTAATCAACTTATCTAAATTAATAATCTAATATCATGCTTCTTATTCTCTACTTATAATTAATATATATATGTTCTCATAAAATAAAAATATCATTGATATACCATCATATGCCCAATGATTAAATGTAAATGCACATAACATGGATGATGAGAAAATGCAGGCGTTACAGTATCCATCATGAACTACTCTCTGATCATATTGCTAAGGACGCCCTAAAAAAAGATGACTCACATGCATAGGTACGACATCACATAAGACCTCATCCTTATAACACCCAATAGAGAAAGACACTAAAACTTGTTTAGTCACCTTAATGTCTCCATAATCATTTACCCATTGCAATTTGTAAGGTCTAGGATGTGCTAAAGCAGAAAAGTCAAGCTTTTCAACTAACTCAACACTAGCAACATTTGTACAACTACCCCCATCAATAATCATACTACATAATTTGTTATTTACATGGCATCTAGTATGAGAAATATTATCACGTTGTGCCTCATCTACTTTGGCATGTGCACTCAAGGCTCTTCGTGCCACTAACATCTCTTCACTTATGGGCATCTTAATATCACTTGAATCCTCAAGTGGCGGCATATCTTCCTCTTCCTCATTCTCGGTCTCCACTCCACCATCCTCCTTCAAGATCAAGGCTCTTTTCTTTTGTTAGGACATTGAGAAGTTATGTGTCCTAACCCCAACCACCGAAACAATTTGATGTCCATTGTTTTTGAATTAGGTGTTCTCAGCCTTGCTGGAAGTTTTTATAGTGAACTGCTTTGAGTCCTTTGGCTTTTTTCATATCTTGACCTTTCTATGACTTTTTCCTTCTTCCAATTCAGTTTCCATATGGATGTAGAAGCCCTATTGAAACTGTTGGAGTTGCTTTGATTCTTGAGTTGCCTCTCCACTTTAGTGGCCATATGTCCCATATCTTCAAGTTCCATATAATGGTGCAATTCAATCATATTAGCAATATTTCGGTTTAAACCATGTAAAAATCAAGCCATAGTAGCCTCTCTATCCTCTTCCACATTAGCCCTAATCATGGCTATTTCCATTCTTATAGTCCTCCACACTCTTAGATCCCTCCATAAGACTTTGTGATTTCTTATACAATTCTCTATAATAGTATTCATGACCCTCTTCATCTCCTCCCATGTGGAAAGTGGCCCTTCACCAGTCCATCACCTTGAAAGCATAAGTTGGTCCCACCAAACCACAGTATAATCAGTGAACTAAACCACAGGTAGCTTCACCTTCTTCTCTTTGGAATAATCATGGCAATCAAATACTAGCACAACATTTTTTTCCCATTCAAAATAAAGTTCTTGGTCATTCTTGCCTTAAAACAAAGGGATTTTCATTTTGATATTCCCTAAATTTCCATCTTGCCTTCTAGGTCCTCTTTCATCTCGTCCTCCATAACCTCTTCTAAATCTGTCCCAATCCAAGTTAGAACATCGCCCCTCTTCTTCATAGTTATCCTCATAGTAATCATCATGATCCGTATGCCTTGGCCTCCTTTGATTGCTATTGAAGTGCCTAGGCTGCCTTATTTGAGAATTGGACTCCACTCGCTCAAGTCTTTCATCCATGTTGTCAAACCTTAGATTTAGGCGTTCTAAGGTCCCTTAAATGGATTTCATATAGGGTCTGAGATCCACCTTCCATGGTTCACCATCCGAGATCCCTTTATTCTTGCTTTAGGACATGATTCAAATCTGTAAAGCAAAGATCAAAATAAAACCTCACTCACTCCCTTGTGTGTTTACACTCAAAAATAGTTAAAACACTCATATTTCATAAAATTTAGCTCTTTCCCTGTTTTGTGCTCACTGTTCTTGCCTATTACCACTCTTAATCCTTACTTTTAGTTTTTAGTTGAACTCACAAACTCGAATTGCAAACAAGTCGTGTAGTATTCAAAAGGACAGAATCAACACTCCTAATAGCATTTCTAGATTATGGCATTTCGATAAAAAGAATAGACAATAGAAGACAAGTTTGTGTAGGCTAAAAGGTGACAAGTTTCAGCCAAAAGAAATAATACCAATAGATGTGTAATTTTTTAATGTATAAAAATGTAGGGTGAAAGTAGTAAAATTAATCAAGAAGACGATTTATGTCAAATGCTAAAAAAAATTGTAAACAAACTTGATTGTGCCTTTTCTCTTCTTTTGAGTTTTCTTTTCTCCTTTTCTTTCTTTTATTTTTCTTTTCTTTCTTTTATTTTTCTTTTCTTTTTGTTTTCCTTCTTTTCTTTTTGTTTTCTTTCTTTTATTTTTCTTTTCAATTTCTTTTCTTTTTCTTTTTCTATACTTCAATAAGAACACACAATAAGCAACAAAATTAAAATTTAAGCAAACTAAACAACTTTAGGATAGAAATTTGTTTGAGCAAACTTTCAACCTTGAAGAAGAAATCAATAAGAAATTTCGGCTATGATAAAAAAGAAGAAGGAAAAGATAGGAGAAATAATAAACAAAATAAAACAGTTAAAGTAAAGGATAGATAAAAAAAATTTAGAGACTTAGCTCTAATACCAAATTATGTGAATCTTGACAACTTGTGACAAGACCCAACACGCGAGATTGGAACAAGATTCTCAAGAAAGCTAAATTTGAACTTTGATAACCTTGACCCAAAGATAACTTGTATCTTGAATCTTGGTATAAGAAAGATTGTTGACGCCATACTCAAGAAAGGTAGAAGGTGAGTGATAAGTCGATGTTGAACGCCACAAGGAAAAGTTCTTAATAATTTCGAAGTTCTTGCAAAGAACCAAGCAAGAATAATGTTCACAAATATGTTTAACTAAAAAATTCATTAACCTTGAATAATGTGGTTACATTTAGGTTATATAGTAAAAGAAATAAATCTAATTCCTTAATAGCATAAAGGAAATAAACTAATTAGGAATTTTCTAAAAAATATGCTAAATAAAAGTTTCCTAAATAATAGAATAAGGAATAATCAATCTTTACTAAATAAAAATTGACTAAACAATCAAGCAAAACTTTCTAAACAATAAAGTGTACGATTGCCTCCATATTTCCTAATGAAGAACACTCCAGTTTAGCAAAAGAGTGTAACACCCGAAATTTTTTTTTATATATTTAATAATGAGTTTTTATTTAAGTTAATTTTAGCTTTATTTTTATTCGGTTTAATTGAAATGATTTAATGAAAAATTTAATATTAATCAAATAAATGAGTTATTTTCTATACCCAATTAGTTTGAAATTTTAAGAAATTATTCAAGTAAATTATTTGAGAAATGATTATATTTTGGTTATTCAAATTTTTCCCAAATGCTTATTTATATAAGTAAAATTATATATTGAAAAATTATGGTAGAATTGTAAAGGATGTTTATAAAAGAATTTTGGGAGAATTGGTATTATAATGGATTAGTAGTATTAAATTTTAAGTTGGAAATTGATTATTCAATTTAATTGTGTGTAGGATTTAATTGGAAATTTATTTTGGAATAAGGATTGAAAGTATAATGTTATTTTTTATGGGGTTTTAATGGAAATTTGTGAGCTTGGTATTTTTGTAAATAAATATGTCGGTCACGGGTATTTTTGTAATTGTGTATTTTCAGTAATTCTAATTTGGCCCAAATTAAATAGTTAAGGGCTTAATTGAAAGGTTAAAAAGAAGTTTGGGGGTCAAATTGGAATTCTGCAGGATGGAATTGTAAGTAATTAAGAAAGTTGAGGGACCAAATTGTAATAAGGAAAAGTTCAGGGGCCTAATGTCGATATTGAAAGAAATGGAAGTCGAGCAAGAAGAAGAGAGGGAGAGAGATGTCGGGGGAGAGAGAGGCAGCGGAGGAAGGAGGCTGCGTCGGGCCGTCTGTCAAGGCGGTGGCCGTATTTGTAGGCGTCGGCCAGTGGCGGCAAGCCTCGCGAGGAGGAAGATGGCCAAAGCTTCCTTGCCGTCATGGCTTCCGGCGTCGGTGGTCACGATCTTGGTGTTGATCGACTCCTCTCGGCCTCGGTGTTTCATACGCTGTGGTGGCCGGAGGCGGAAGATTTGGTGGAGAGAGAAAATAGTGGCGGCCGGCGTTTTGGGTTTTTCCGGCGAGATCCGGCCGGAGGATGGACGATCGAGGGCATATCCCGACTCTCCTCTGCTCAAGCTTCGCGATAGCCTTTGGTTTCGTGGCGATCGGGCTTCGTTTGCAAATCGACGGTCGAGATCGTCCGTAAATCTCACCGGATGATCGGGTGTCGGATCGGAAAATCGGGCGAGGATCGTCTTGGTAGCGTCGTTGTGACTCCGATGGTGTGTTCGGATCGTCGATCGGACTCCGGCGGCTGGAGGCCAGTCGACCGAGCGATCGAGCGTCTCGGTAATTTTCTTTGGCCCGATAATTTTAGAAATTCTTGGTTTAATTGTGTCTATTGGATTACATTGAGTATTTGATGATTTTTGTGAGTCAAAAATATTTGTCTGTCAGTTTGCCTGCCTCGTATTTTGTACTGTGTGGCGGAGTCGGGAAATAGTGAAGTTTGGGGACCCGACTCCCGTTGTTTAAATTGTTGGATATTGGAAGTGTTCTTCTGTCAGGTCCTGGACCCGTTTTTACGGGGGGTAATGTTCGTGTTGTTAGGGAGGTTCTGCTGGATTTTCGGTAGAATTCTCCCGAGTCGAGATTCTTAGACAGTCAGTCCTAGGAGTCTAGACCTAGGATTAATGATCGATTGTTCCATCGTTTTGATAAATTGTTTTCCGTGACTAGATGATCTGTCTGTTCGACTCGCTCCAACCGAGGCACCGGAGCAGAGCTAGGAGGTCGCCAATCCTGTGAGTTAAAGTCATTTAATCATTGCACTATTGCTAAATCTGATTTAATATGCTATTTTGAAAGTTTATGCATAATATGGTTATTAGTATCGCAACGTAAATAATTTCACTGGACTATTAATTATTGAAAATAATATAAATATTATTATTAGTAACATTATAATAATACATATATTATTATTTTATCGACACGAATTGCACGTTGCCTTATCCTAAATTTTTAATCTTTATTTCGATATGTGTTGAATGATTTCATTAAACAATGATATTTATTAAATGTGATGATTGCGTTTTGGTAAATGTGGCTTGTAGAACATGCCGCCTCATGGGTTACATCAGGACCGCGTGCGCACCGGTAATGATTATGGACATGTAATAAGATTTTCATGGGTTTGCCCTGGTCGAGCATGGCTCTCTGGGCTGATTTGTGTAAATTGCCGGAGGTAAGGTCCCTGGTCGAGCATTGCTCTCGGGGTGCCGGCTTATTTGGATACTTAAGTGACCAGACTGGAGGTAAGGTCCCTGGTCGAGCATTGCTCTCGGGGCGCCAGTCTTATTGGATTAAGAGAGCCGAATGGCTACTAGATTTCTTATTTGGATATTTAAGTGACCAGACTAGAGGTAAGGTCCCTGGTCGAGCATTGCTCTCGGGGCGCCAGTCTTATTGGATTAAGAGAGCCGAATGGCTACTAGATTTTAGGGTTTAGGGTTCTACCGAGCCACTCGTCCCGTAAAAGTAAAAATATATTTTTATTTATTCATTTATTAATTTATTGTGGTATGATTATAATATGGATTGTATTTACGTGCGTGGTTGATATTTTGATTCAAATGATTAATATTTTATGTGAAGGAAATAGTAGGGTATGATTATAGTATGGTTTGATATACTGATTTGAATAATCTATGTTTTCTGAGAAGAATGCAATAGTCCCCAGATTATTTGATTTTAACTCACTCCAGTGGCGGTCTCCATTTATATTTTTTGATTCGTATTTGTTAGTTCTCCATGACTCTTATTCAGTAACCCGACTCCTTCATCATCGGGTGATGTATTTAATTTGGTATGTAAATTGGTAAATCTTAGATTCTCCGCAGTAGTAAATAGTAGATGTATCAGTTGTAAATTTTCTGAGTTTCAGGTCTCGCCTAGTTTTTCTGGCAGACCGAAGTATTTATGTAGAATGTAACTATTAAGATAATTTGTGGTTTTAATAATATTAATTTGAGTTGAGATTTGTTTAAATCAGTGAGTGTCAGGCTTACTACGGGTTTCGGTGGCCTGAAGCCTACCCATTCCCTAGTGCCGGTCACGGGCCCACGGGTGGGGTCGTGACAAGGCCGTGTTGGGAACACGGTCAGGGGTAATTGGCCGTGTTACCTATCAAGAAAGCTAAATTTGAACTTTGATAACCTTGACCCAAAGATAACTTGTATCTTGAATCTTGGTATAAGAAAGATTGTTGACGCCATACTCAAGAAAGGTAGAAGGTGAGTGATAAGTCGATGTTGAACGCCACAAGAAAAAGTTCTTAATAATTTCGAAGTTCTTGCAAAGAACCAAGCAAGAATAATGTTCACAAATATGTTTAACTAAAAAGTTCATTAACCTTGAATAATGTGGTTACATTTAGGTTATATAGTAAAAGAAATAAATCTAATTCCTAAATAGCATAAAGGAAATAAACTAATTAGGAATTTTCTAAAAAATATGCTAAATAAAAGTTTCCTAAATAATAGAATAAGGCATAATCAATCTTTACTAAATAAAAATTGACTAAACAATCAAGCAAAACTTTCTAAACAATAAAGTGTACGACTGCCTCCATATTTCCTAATGAAGAACACTCCAGTTTAGCAAAAGAGGAAGCTAAAACGTGCTCCCATGCTTCCTATTTGATTTGGCACGTCCCTTTATTCAAATAGGAAGCTAAAGTGGTGTTTCCCTTGTTCCCTCTTTAAGTATTAAGTTGTCCCTCTTGTGCATAGATATTTGGCCCATGCTTGATTTCATTAAGCCCATCATATTGAATTAAATTAACAAGGCTATGAGACTTAATTAAATCTAACTCTCCATGGGTTAATATATCCTTAGCCCAAATCTCTTGAATGAGTCCTTAAGAGCTTCCTTCATGCATTTGGCCTTAGATCATGTAATTGGCCCACTTTGAATGTATAAAGGATCCATTAAGCTTGGTGTAGGATTCGACCCAATGCTTGTGCTTAGATCATGACTTGAGTCTTGAAGCTTGGTATTGTGATTCGCATCAGCTTTTATGCTCTTTGTCTACCCTTGTGTTTAAATCAATTCAATTTGATCCTTATGCTTAGACATGGAAGAGAATAAAGAACTTGCAATTTCTTTCCTTATTGGATCCGAAATCCTATCTTTGTTCTCATTTGTTCTTTTCTTTTGTTTGTCTTTTTCTAATCTATGTCTTGTATGTTGGTTTGGTGTTATTTGGCGAGCATAAACAAGAGTATTGAGTTAAAGCGTGTGGAATCGACAATCATAGGCACCGATCCAATGCTTGGCAAAAATGCAAGAAAAAAAAAAGAAAATGAGTTAATCGAGTATTGATATAATTCCTCAAATGATCACAGACAAATCTTAAGGAGGAAAGAGGGCGAGAATCGAGAAACGTCCAAATATTCTTATTCAGGATTTGCACCATTAGGATATCCATCATTCCTTGTTCTTCTAGGCACAACGACTCTTGATGACATAAGGATTAACATCAAGAATCATGGGAATGCAATTAACAAGCTTGACCGATGGCATTAGGGCTTAGCTTGATGACCAAGTAGGACGAGACATAAATCCACACGCATAAGAGAGAAAGCATGTTGTTTTCAATAAATCCAAGCATAATACAAGCAGGAAGGCGAGCATTTTGATGTTTGGGATGCATATAATGAAGTAATTTGGGTCGGAGTGTTACTTGGTAACCCCACGCGAAGTTCCTATTATTTTTGTTAAGTTGGCTCATAAAATTAGGGACTACGAGAGTTGTTGACCCTTTAACTCCTCTCTAGTTCTTGATTTAAGTTTAGTCTATTAATCTTTCTTTATTTATTTAACTATATTTAGCTTCTAGTTTCTTCTTCGTATGGAATCAGGGCTTTCACACTTCTAAAACCACACGTAATCAAATATTTGAGGTTAGTGAGCATATTATTTTAGTTTTCAACCTTATAGAGAATTAAGTTATGGATTCTTTCAAGAACTTTACGAACTTGTGAAGACCCGCACTACGTCTTTCCTTTCTTTTGTGTTTTTTGTCTATCCTTATGTCTAAATTAATTCGATTTGATCTTTACTCCTAGCCATGGAAGAGAATAAAGAACTGGCTATTTGTTTCCTTATCATATCCGAAGTCCTACCTATGATCTCATTTGTTCTTTTCTTTCTAATCTATGTTTTATATGATGGTTTGATTTTATTTGGTAAGCATAAACAAGAGTGTTGAGTTAATGCACATGGAAGTGACAGTTATAGGCACCGATCCAATGCTTGGAAAAATACGAAGAAAGAAAATTAGTTAACCGAGTATTGATATCATTCTTTGAATGATCACAGACGAATCATTTGGAGGAAAGAGGAGCGCTGAGAATCGAGGCACGCCCCAATATTCTGATTCAGTATTTAAACTATTAAAATCTCCATCGTTTCTTGTTCCTCTAGGCAGGAGGACTCCTGATGTCACAAGGATTGGCATAAGGAATCATGGGAACACAATTAACAAGATTGACCGATGCCATTAGGGCTTAGCTTAATGATTAAGCAGGAAGAGATGTAAATCCATGCGTGTGAGGGAGAAATGATGTTGTTTTCAATAAATCCAATCGTAACACAAGCGGGAATATGAACATTTTGATGTTTGGAATGCATATAATGAAGTAATTTGGGTCGGACTATTACTTGGTAGCGCAACACGAATTTCCCATTATTTTCATTAAGCTGGCTCATAAAATTTGGGACTACAAGAGTTGTTGACCAGTCAACTCCTCTCTAGTTCTTGATTTGACTTTAGTTTATTGATCTTTATTTATTTATTTAATCATATTTAGCTTCTAGTTTATTCTTCTTATGGAATGAGGGCTTTCACACTATTAAAACTAAATGTAACCGAATATTTGAGGCTAACGAGCATATTATTTTAGTTTTCTAGCTTGCACAGAATTAAGTTATGGGTTCTTTCATGAACTGTGCTAACTTGTGAAGACTCGAAGTAGCGAACATAGACTTATTGCTCACATCCTTCCTTTCGTTTGTGTTATTTGCCCTCCCTTTTGTTTAGATCAATTTGATTTGATCCTTATGCTTAGCCATGGAAGAGAATAAAGAGTTTGCAATTAGAAATCTATGTCTTGTATGATGGTTTGCTTATCAGATCTGAAATCTTACCTATGTTCTCATTTGTTCTTTTATTTAGTTCCTCTTTTTTTAATCTATGTCTTCTATGATAGTTTACTTTTATTTGGCGAGCATAAACATCAATGTTGAGTTAAAGTGCATGGAAGAGACAATCATAGGGACCAATCCAATGTTTGAACAAAATGCAAAGAAAGAAAATTAGTTGATTGAGTATTGATATCATTCTTCGAATGATCGTAAACAAATCTTTTGGAGGAAAGAGGAATGCCGAGAATCAAGACACGCCTAGATATTCTTATTCATTATTTGCACCATTAGGATCTTCATCATTTCTTGTTTCTCTAGGCACGAGGACTTCTAATGACACAAGGATTGGCATAAGGAATCATGAGAATGCAATTGAGAAGCTTGACTGGTGGCATTGCGGATTAGCTTGATGATCAAACATTGTGAGACATAAATCCACTCTCGTAAAGGAGAAATCATGATATTTTCAATAAATCCAAGCGAATAGAAGTGGGAATGCGAGCTTTTTGATGTTTGGTACACTTATAATGAAGTAGTTTGGGTCAGAATATTATTAGGTAGGCCCATGCAAATTTTTCCTTATTTTTGTTAAGTTATCCTTGATATAACTTTAGTTTATTCATCTTTCTTTATTTATTTTTTTCATATTTAGCTTTCAGTTTCTTCTTTTTATGGAATGAGGGCTTTCACAAGCTTGACTGAAGTCATTGGGGCATCTGATGTTGCTTGATCATCAAGTCACATCCCAATACCACCTCCTGCGATTGTCAATTGCTTTCCTATGATTCCTTAACGAAAATAAGGAAAAATTCACATGGGCATACCTAATAACACTTCAGCCTAATATACTTCATTATATGCCTCCCAAACATCAAAACATGCTCATTCGTGCTTGGATTAATCAAAAGCAACATGATTTCTCCCTTACACGCGTGGAAATTACGTCCTCACGTCAAGTTAAGACTTAATGCCATCAGTCAAGATTGTCAATTGCGTTCCTATGATTCCTTATGGAAATCCTTGTGTCATCAGGTATCCTCATGCCTAAAGGAATAAGGAATGATGGATTCTACACAAGAACAAAAAGACAAAAGCAAAATAGCTTTTAGGTTTAATAACCAATTATCATTCAATTCAACTTAATTTTATACATCAAAATTCGTACTACCCATATATAGGCCTTAGAAAACCCTAAATCTTAACTAAAAAGGATTTACATCCCATCTAGGATAAAGATAACCTTCATAACTAAAATAGGTAACTAAATTAAAGTCCCAATTAGGTTAAAATACATGTGTGGCTGCCCAAAATAAGCCATAAAATCCTAATTTACGTAAGACATGTAGATGGGCCTCCAATTCAGCTTCTTTCATCTTTTTAAGCCTAATTAGATTCATTCAAGCCCAATAAAATAAAATAAATCAATGAATATTGAACTTAAATCCAATTATGTGTCCTTAGCCTAGATGTCTTAGATAACCTCATTAACTTGAAATTTGAATCAAACTAGAACTCCTAGTTGAATTAAGATTCCTTTCATTGCTTGAGCTCCTAATTTCATCAAGATTCTTTGTGGGATTAGGATTCCTAGTTGATTCAAGACTCGTTATTTGATTAGGATTCCTTGAGCTAGTATGATTTGCGTCATCAAGGATCCTTGTTAGAATAAGATTCGTTGTGCTAGATTGGTTTTGATAATGGATAAATCATGTTGCTTTCAATTAATCCAAGCATGAATGAGTGTGTTTTGATGTTTGGGAGGCATATAATGAATTATATTGGGCCATAGTGTTATTAGGTATGCCCACGCAAATTTCTCCTTATTTTCGTTAAGGAATCATGGGAGAGCAATTGCCAATCTGATATGGATCAGCCAAGGCATAAAGATGTTGGTTTGGATGAACTTGATGATGAGGGCAACAAGAAAGAATCAAGGACGGATCTATTAAGTTTGCTACAAGATCTAATTACAAGGTCAAGGGCCAAGAAGCTTCAAGAGTCCTTAAATGGCTACATGCAAGAGTGGGCTAACAATGGAAGTCCAATAGAATTCAGCGCAAATGAAATTCATAAAGAATGAGCTTTGTCTATGCTTGTGTTTAAATCAATTCTATTTGATCCTTACGCTTAGCCGTATAGAAGAGAATAAAGAGCTTCTAATTTCTTTCCTTATCGGATTTGAAATCCTATATATATTCTCATTTTGTTTGTTTTTTTTTGTGTCTTTCTTTCTAACCTCTATCTATTATGTTGGTTTGGTTTTATATGGGAAGCTTAAACATGAGTGTTGAGTGAAAGTGCGTGGAAGCAACAATCATAGGCACACTCAAATGCTTCAACGAATGCGAAAAAAGAAAATTAGTTGACTGTGTATTACTATTATTCTCTAAATGATCACAGATAAATATTTTAGAGGAAAGAGGCATGCTGAGAATCAAGGAACGCCCAAACATTTTGACTCATGATTTGCACCATTAAGATCTCCATCCTTCCTTGTTCCTCTAGGCACGAGGACTCCTGATGATGCAAGGTTGGGCATAAGGAAACAAGGGAACACAATTAGCAAGCTTGACCAGTGCTATTGGGGCTTAACTTGATGATCAAGTAGGAGAGATGTAAATCCAAGCGCGTAAAAGAGAAATCATGTTGTTTTCGATTAATCCAAGCATAATATAAACCAAAATTTTTAGCGTTTTGATGTTTGAAATACATATGATGAAGTAATTTGGCATGTGTTGTGAGCTAAATTAGGGACTAAATTATTGTTTTCTACTATTTGTCATCCACAGATCGATGGTCAGACTGCAGTTATTAATAGGAATTTTAATTCAGCTTCTTCGTGCTTTAATCTCTAGGAATTTGAATTCATAGGAAGATTTATTACCATTTGTTGAGTTTGCATATAATAGGGTTGTTCATAGCACTACACACACTTCACCTTTGAAATTGTATATGGTTTTTAATCCACTGTCTCCTCTTGATTTGAGTCCTTTACCTCTTAACAAGCTTGTTAGTGTTGAACCCTCAGGGAGATGGTCCTTTTCAAGTCATCGAAAGGATAAATGACAATGCTTACAAGATTGATTTGCGAGGTGAGTATAATGTAAGCGGCACTTTTAATGTTTCTGATTTGCATCCTTTTGATGTAGGGAATGAAATTGATTCGAGGATGAATCTTTCAAAAGAAGGAGGGAATGACATGGGAGAGGAGCTTGATGGAGAGGACATGAATAATCAAGGAGCTGTTAAAGATCCATTGGGCTTACCTTTAGGTCAAATTACAAGGAGTAGAGCTAAGAAGCTTCAAGAAGCATTGATCACTTATGTTCAGGAGTGGGCCAACATTAATTCATCACATTTAGGCGCATTACAAGAAAACTTGTTGCCTAAGCCAAGAAGTATGCGGCTAGACAATGACCCATGTGATTGGGCTTTGTTTAATGTTATGGAAGCCTAAATCCTTTTTTTTAATAGGTTGGCTGCATATCCTAGTTAATTTTGGATTTATTTAGGCTTTTATTTAGCACAAAATAAGGCTGTTATTTAGACATTTCTTATTTGAAGAATAAGCCGCTTATATTTGGGCTTTTAAAGCCTTATTAGATTAGGATTTGGATTTATTTTCTTAATGGAACTTGTCCATTTGACTAGGAAGGGTAATTTTGGCATTTCCTTTATTTATAAACCCTAAATACTTTTTTAAGAAGAATGTTGGTTGCATATCAAGAAAGAATAATGAAATATTGAGAACTTTCATAAGCATAACGAATTTGCTTGTTCTTTGTATTCATATTGAATGCACCTTTCACTTATCAAGGAATTAATCTATCCTTATAGCGTGTTTAGACTTAGGGTTTAAAGGACTTAGTTTTCTTTAGGTTCTAATTCTTGATCATCTTAATTTTTATTTAGAGGGAGTCCTCGTGCTTGAGAAACATGGAATGATGGAGATCCCAATAGTGCAAATCCTAAATTGAAATATCACGGCGTGCCTCGATTCTCATCATTCCCTCTTTCCTCCAGAAGATTCGTCTCTAATAATTTGGACAATGAAATCAATACTTGATAAACTAATTTTCTTTCTTAGCATTTGTCGAAGCATTGGATTAGTACCTATAATTGTCGCTTCCATGCACTTTCTCTTAATAGTAGTGTTTATGCTCCCTAAATAAAATCAAACCATCATACTAGACAAAGAGGAGTTGACTAGTCAACAATTCTCGCAGTCCCAAATTTTCTACTCTAGAATAACAAAAACAAGGAAAAATTCATGTGGGCATACCTAATAACACCCTAGCCTAATTTACATAATTATATGCATTCTAAGCATCAAAACACGCACATTCACGGTTGGATTAATCAAAACCAACATGCCTTATGCGTGTGGATTTGTGTCTCGTCCTGCTAGATCATTAAGTCACACCCCAAGCCACCAATCAAGCTTGTCAATTGCATCTCATGATTCCTTATTCTAGACCTTGTGTCATTAGGAGTCTTTATGCCTAGAGGAACATGGAATGCTAGAGATCCCAGTGGTGCAAATCATGAATTGGAATATTGGGGCGTGCCTTGATTCTCGATGTTCCCTCTTTCCTCAAAAAGTTTCATTCCTGCTCATTCTGAGAATGATATCCATAGTCGATCAATTAATTTTATTTATTCGCATTTTTCCAAGAATTGTATCGGTGCTTATGATTGCCGCTTCCATCCGCTTTCAATCAACGCTCATATTTATGCTCGTTAAATAAAAGCAAACCACTAAACTAGATAAAAATTAGATAGTGTTGAACAAAAAAAAGAACAAAATAAAAAATTAGGTGGGATTTCATATCTGATAAGGAAAGAAATCACAAGTTGTGTATTCTCTTCCATACAGCTAAGCGAAAGGATCAAATCAAATTTACTTAAACACAAGGGTCGACAAAGAACACAAAAGAAATGAAGGACATAAGTGATAAGTCTATGTCGGTAAAACGAGTCTTGATAAGTCCACAAAATTCTTGAAAGAACCCATATCTTGATTTTCTACAAGCTAGAAAACTCAAATAATATGCTCACTACCCTCAAGTATTCAATTGCATGCGATTTTTACAATATGAGAGAGTAGTTGACTGGTCAACAACTCTTGTAGTCCCAAATTTTATGAGCTAGCTTAACAAAAATAAGGAAAAATTTGCGTAGGCCTACATAATAATAGTCTAACCTAAATTACTTCATTATATGTGTCCCGAACCTTAAAATTATCACATTGTCGCTTATATTACACTTGGATTAATAAAGAAAACATGATTTCTCCCTTACGCGTGTGGATTTACGTCTCATCCTGCTTGATCATCAAGCCAAGCCCCAATGCGACCGGTCAAGCTTGTCAATTGAGTTCCTATGATTCTCTACGCCAATCCTTATGACATTAGAAGTTATCGTACCTAGAGGAACAAGGAATGATGGAGATACCAATGGTGCAAAATCCTGAATCGAAATATTGCACATGCCTCAATTCTCATTGTTTGCTCTTTCCTCTAGAAGATTCGTCCGTGATCATTCGAGAATGATATCAATACATCATTAATTAATTTTCTTTCTTCGCATTTTTCTAAGCATTGGATTGGTGCCTATGATTTCCGCTTCCATGAGCTTTCACTCAACAATCGTGTTTACGCTTGATGGATGCTACTCGTGTTAGCTACAATCTAAGGCAGTGTACCGATCGATGCACTCTAGCACTAATGGTGAGTATCAAGGTCGTATTCCTCGGGAAAGTGAAAGCCTAGAGTTACTCCTTTGTTCTTTGTTATATTAACCTAAAATGAGTGATGAATACTTTCTAAACTAACTAATAGCTACAAGCTAAGTCCTAAGGGAGATGCAAGAGTAATTGATAAATGAAATAATCAAGACAAGAAGACAAACCTAAAGGGAATCTAAACTAGTTGGCATCCAAACAAAAAATAAAGGATTGATGAGTCTAATTATGCTACCCGTGGATGAATTCTTAACCGAATTCCTAAACCTAATAACCTAAAGTTGGAATCTCTTCCTAACAATTGATTCTTAAATTAGCATTAAGCTTTAATCCGCCTCTATTAAGCTTTGTTAATTCTTAATCCGGCTAGTTAATTATCCTTATCTCTAAGCGATTATTAACCAGTTCTTGCTATTCAAAATTCCAATTGCCAAACGGATTTCTTAATCTCATAAAGCAATCTAAACATCACAATTCACAACGTCTCATGAATAATGCATTATCTTATTAATACTGAAAACAAGAAGAATACAAAACCAACTCAAACAATCCAACAATATAATATCAAGCCAACATAGTAAAGAAATCCCAATGGATTAATCACTCTAGCTAATCATGTTCATTCTTAAAATACACAAGAATTCAATTACAACAATAAGCAAAGGTAGAGAAAACCCGATTACACCCTTGGATGAGAGTAAACAGCCCCAAATCCTTTTGCTCCAATTGAATCGATTCTTGTTCCTCTTGCTCGATTTGAAAATCAATCAACGAACCTCGCCCAATCTTTGATCCTTCAAGGGAATCCGATTGAAACCTTGATCCAAGTCTTCTTTTCCCTTGGTTTCAGCTCAGAAAACCCTTAGGGAGAGAAATATTAGGGTTTTGGGACGTTCTAACCCTAGCCGCCTCCTTGTTTTCCTCTCTTCATTCTTTTAATTAATTCCCCCTGTCGCCTCCAACACGGCTATGTTCTTGGCCGTGTTGGGGACACGGGCTTGTGTTCCTGGCCGTGTTACTCTTTGTGGTCGTGCTCCCTAAGAACTTCTTTTTCGTTGATGTGTGATGCACCTAACACGGCCTGTGTTTGTTACCGTGTTGGGAACACGGCCTGTGTTGGTTCCCGTGTTGAGAACACGGCCAGTGTTGAAACCAACACGGCCATGTTTAGCTTCCTCATGCTCGTACTTAGCTCGTTTCGGCAGCTTTGACATCTAATTATGCTCTAATTCTTCCCTTTTTCATTCTTTGACTTCTTTTGGACCTAATGCACATAAACATAAGCATAGGGTGAGTGTTGGTACCAATTCACATCCAAATATCCATAAAATCGATCTTAAAAACCCCATTTAGATGTGTGTATTTTACGCACATCAAATAACCCCACACTTAGCTCATTGCTTGTCCTCAAGCAATCAAAAGTAAAATAAGGAAAATAAACCACTAAGGAACAATAATTAAACTGACAGACAAGCTAGAGAGCTCCTGCACATATCCGTAATAAGCGTAAGTCAAACAAAAAGAAACGAAGCAATCAATTCAAGTATCACAACCAAGATGCCAATAATTCATAAAATACTGTATCAACGAAATTATTCAGAACCAACTCCTCACTAGATTCACTCTAAATCACTCAAAGTGTTTAAAGGGTAGTGTTTAATCGCTCAATGCATTAACTATTGCCTTACTTACTATATGTTTGCTCTTAAATCTTACTCCTACCACTCATGGAGAGTCAACAACCATGTCAAGAGGTCTTTATAAGGGTATTAATGGGGATTAGGTAAGGGTAGGTAAATTTGGTCAGAGTTGAACCTATGGCGTTCTGCAATGAAATACATGACCTGCACACAAGTTATAATGATCACAAGGGGTAAACAATGGACAGTAGTCCAAGGGAAATAGGAATCAAGTCAAAATGTTTAGCTCACTTACTTTCTTTCTTTTCATCACGTTTCCCTCTTATTCTTTTTTTTTCATTTCTTTTTCTTCTTTCTTTTTTTTTTCATAAGGGAAGAACATTCACATAATAGAGTGAATTTCTTTTTGGATTGAAGTAAGCTGCTACAAGATTCCAACGCTATTCCCAAGATAAAAATTCCTAATAAAAACAACTCATATGCAAAATCATAACCCAAAGCAGAATAAAACTAAGTGGTAATGGAATATGATAAAAGAAATGGTGAAAGAAGGGGTTAGCTACAGACTCAATAAACGAATGAAGGCTATTTGGCTAGAATGAAAAACCTAAGTGCCTTTATCATACCAAAGTGTTAAATTCTCCTTGTGGTCCTCATAAGCATTACCGAACAAGTTCTAAAAGTAAAGACAGTAATCGGCACTCTCAATAAGAAATAAATACAAGCATATAAAGCGTATGCTTACAATTTAGGCTCAATTTCTCACAAGTGTGCTTTTGAGAAGCTTCCAAACAAAAATCATCAAAACAGAATTAAATAAGCCAAAGCAACTTAGTGAAAAACTGAAACTAATTATCTTACATTCTTCCGCAAAACTCAACACTATCGGTTTTACCCGATCACATGGACATAAACAGGATTCAAAAGCAAGTCAACAGTAAGAGCATCGAAACAAAGTTAAATATTTTCAAAATTTAACAAAAAATTGCACAAAGAATAAACAAATAACTGAGATGGAATAAATGAAATGCGATATATACACTAGAAAAGGATCTGAATTTCATATACAAAATAATAGAACATGAAAGTAAGTATATATTGATATCACCACCCCACACTTGAAGGACACACTGTCCTAAGTGTACAAAATATATGAAATGAAAAAGGAGAAAGAAACTAATACTGCACTGATTATGGCTGCGGAGTGAAAAGAGGTGCATCGGTATTGGTGGAGGAGTGGCTGCTCTCTGAGGATCGAAAGTAGTGTCACATGCAGGAGCTGGTGGATCAGCAGGAGCAGCGTCAATAGGAGGCTCGTCAGGCTGCTGTGTTGAAGGGTGCTCAGTTGGAGAGGGAGGGCCAACTGGATCATCTGCTAGAGGGATGTCAAAATGGCCCTGCTCTAGAACCCGACTCTGTGGATAGGCAGGTGCAAAGTCTGTAGGAAAAATATCATCAAACATGTCATTGGCCATAGAGGCCTCTAACCTACCTCCCTGCTCAATCAAGGCCTGAAGCATAGCCCTCTGCCTCTGAAACTGAGCCATCATCTGGCTCTGAAACTCAGCTTGACGCTGTAAAAGGTCCTGTTGAAAAGCCTCTTGTCGAATGAAATGCTGCTGCTGCTGCTCTGCCAACCTCTGCACTCTAAGCTGCAGCTCTCTAAACTCAATAGGGGATACTCCTAAAACAGCTGATGAAGAACCAGAAGGACCTGAAGTAGACAGTCTGGAGGAAGACTCTAGAATATCAGAAGAAGGTGGGATATCCTGTGCACCATGGGCTTGTGGGGCAGGTCGCTCCTCTCTGAGTGCTGCCAAGAGAGCATTCCTTAGTCTATACTCTAGTCCTAGCGGACCCTGCCTACGAGTCACCATCCCCATACTAACCATCTGGGGAAGTCCCAACGTTTCCACCACCCCCAGCTCTGTCAGATGTGGTATCACCTCCTCCAAAACTCCTAAGCTCCTAGCCAGTCGAGTAATGTAAGTCCCAAAACAGAAAAATACCTTCTTTGAGTTGTTGTAGAGGCACTGATCTGTCTGGCCAATAAGTATCCCATGTCGACGGACTAGTGCTGGTGCATGCTGTAAAGTATAAATAGGTCCGGCTGGGTAACTACACCACCGCTATCTCCTCTGTCAGTGATGGTCCTAGCCAGCAATGCATGCAAGTACCACAATCCCTCAGGCAAGTTAGACGCCTTGGACTGGCTAGCACTGTATCCCTCACTGTCATCAGAAATCTCGGCCCACAGCTGTGGATATGACACACCAGGCGTGTGTATACAGCGACTGTAAACCTCCCCAGTTGCATCCTCCTCAGTCCACAAGCCTAAGTGTACCCCAACCTGCTGTACACTCATCGTGAAAGTCTGCTTTGCTAGTCTGAAACTAATCGCATCCGGTTGTTGGAAGTCCCGCAATTGGCTTTGCAGAAAGAAGGTGCTGGCAAACTCCACAGTCAACTCCCTATATGTTGGTTCGACAATGTCAAAGAAATGTTGAAATGGGGGCGTCTCAAGATATTGGCGGACTGCAGTTGCAAGTCCGACGGTCTCCAATGCTGGCCAGTCTATCCTACGCCCCTTTCCCAAATCTTTGTGCCTCATTGATTGATATCTCTGCTCAAAGGTGGGCTGCCCTTGGAAAAGTAAGAATCGATGGCGCTGTGGTGGTCTAATTTGGCCTGAACTAGTCGGTGCAGCGCCTGACGATCGAGAGGAAGAGGAACCATCGGTCCGCCTCCTCTTGTAAACTCCTGATCCTCGTCTGGAGGACATGGTACCTAAAAGGGAAAGTTTTAGTACTAAGGATGAATAAAATTCTGGCAGCATAACGGCATAAAATGAACAAACCAAACAATTTAACTCGATAAAATTAAATTGCTCAATGTCCTGCAAAGAAAATTTAATCCACAACACTGCCAAGCAATGCTAACTAATTAAATTTGCAATTCATCCATATGGAGTTTACTTCGCCATAATCCATCACAAGGCAAACCAACATGCTAATATAAAACTGACACAAACAGAGTCGACTATCTATGACAGAGCCTATTGTTTAGCGGCCGACAATAATAATAAAGAGAAAAATAAGGAATTAATCATAATCATAAATAATGGTAGAAAAAAGAAAATGGAAAATATGAGCAAGTTAAGTATATAAACTACATTAAAGAAAATAAAAGAAAATCAAGCACAAACATGAATGTAAATGCATGCACCAAATAATAAAATAAGGAAATAAACAAAAAATAAAAAAAAATTGAAACACAAAATTCGAACACAAAGAAAACATAAATTCAAACTAATATCAAAATAAAATAATGGAAAATGAAGTTGGAGAGTACTTACTTGACAAACGCAATATCCAAAGCCTTCGAGATGAGAAATAAGAAGTGAGAGAGTAAGAGAGGAGATAATTGCCAAACTAAGGGGAGAGCGAAATTTTTGAAGATTTTGAATGAAGTGGTATATATAGGCAGTGTGCGGAACACGCCCGTGTTCGCCAACAGGGGACGTGTTCATGAACACGGTCCGGATATCGGGCCATGTTAAGCGAATTAAAACATGCTGACTTACCACTTTTGAGAACACGCCCGTGTTACGGACACGGGGACGCGTTGTGGACACGGCAGGGCATAAATTCCCGTGTTAGCTTCTGTGAACGTGTTCATCTGAGTTTGATTTTCTTCAATTAGAGCACGGGCCGGGTTAATGAACACGGTCTTGAACACGGCCATGTTGATCTCCAGAAAATGCAAAAGTTGCGATTCTCAACACTTTCTCACTCTTTCTCACCTGCAAAACCAATAAGTCCTCAACTCATACACTCAACATAAATAAAACTTAACAAAAACCAACTATAAAACCTAATCAACTAAGTTCACAATGCAAGGGTAAAGTATTCAAATTGAAAAATAGAATTTGGGGTGCCTCCCAATATCGCTTCTTTTTAATGTGATGAGTCTTCTTAGCTGGACTCATGGTGAAAAGAAAACGGTGGGGATTGACGACCATCCATCCTTCTTCCGAGCAAATGGCTTCAAGTATCCGCTTAGAGGGATAATCGTCGATTTCCTCTTCCCGACTGTCAAGCAAGCTGCCAGTATGATGGGCAAAACTCGCTCCTCATATAATTGAACGTAGTCATGATGCTCTAGGGGCTCTTCCAATTTGAAAGCTGGAGTTTCAACAATTGGAAGGATCGATGGTTGGGTAATTTTTTCAGGAGTGTCGATGGTTTTCTTCAGTCCCTAGCTTGGTTCACTTGCTAGAAGAAACTCGAGCTCCTCCAAGACTTCTTCATTGGATAACTCGTGCTCATCATCCATCATTGAAGGGACTTGTGGAAAATTTACCAACAATTCCTCTAACTGCAACTCAGCATCATCAACTGTACATTCCTGTTAATAGTTTTTCAGAGGAATCGTGTTTGCCTCTTCCTTTTCTGGTTCTATCTCCATGTTCAAGAAATCGTCCTACACAGAAGCATCATCGTCAAACATAGTAGATAAACCAAAAAAATTCTCACTTGAACGCAAAGTGATGGCGCTCAAATTCTCCTCGGATTCACTAGCGTTTGATGGAGTTCCCAATTGCTCTTCAGCTAGTAACTTGAAGATTAAGCCTATTTGATGCTCTATGTTGTTATTCGAGGCTTGTTGATCTTCAAGTATCCTCTCTGTTTGTTGGAATCTATCATCAAGACTTGTAATGAACCTCATCATCAGCTCCTCCGACACTAACTCTTAATCTTGAGTTGAAGGTGAAAGATTAAATTTGCTGATGTGGTTGCTTTGAGATTCCAGTGGTTCGGGCCATCTAAGCTCCATCCATAGGGTGAATGAGTGCTCCACTCTTGATTATAGGTGCTTCCATACGAGTCATTTGGCCAATTGCCCGTATAATTCACCTGTTCACAGTTATAAGAATAAGGAGTAAAATCACTGCACAATGGAAAATTATTACTCAAATGTAAACCACAACAAAATTCACAAAAAACTTAAGATGAAAGGATGGAGAGGAGAGTTGATCGGTAGCCCTACAAAACGATTCCACTCGAGCTTCTAAAGATGCACATGTATCCTAATTATTAGCACTCTCTTGGTTCCTAATCCGATTTTCCAATGCGTCATACAAAGAGTTTGAATTTAGCATTGCACCTCCTTATCATTCACTATATGAATCATAAACTTAAACTAAATAAATATATACAAATAAAATAAAATAAATAAACAAATAAAAATAAAAATCATAAAATAATAAGAAAGAAAAAAAAATGGCTAAATTAACAAATAGCAAATTTCACTCTAGTTTCTAAACAATTCCCCGGCAACGGCACTAAAAACTTAATGGATGCTACTCGTGTTAGCTACAATCTAAGGCAGTGTACCTATCGATGCAGTCTAGCACTAACGTCGAGTATCAAGGTCGTATTCCTCGGGAAAGTGAAAGCCCAGAGTTACTCCTTTGTTCTTTGTTATATTAACCTAAAATGAGTGATGAATACTTTCTAAACTAACTAATAGCTACAAGCTAAGTCCTAAGGGAGATGCAATAGTAATTGATAAATGATCAAGACAAGAAGACAAGCCTAAAGGGAATCTAAACTAGTTGGCAACCAAACAAAAGATAAAGGATCGATGAGTCTAATTATGCTACCCGTGGACAAATTCTTAACCGAATTCAGTTTCTCTCTCGAGATAACCGAATTCCTAAACCTAATAACCTAAAGTTGGAATCTCTTCCTAACAATTGATTCTTAAATTAGCATTAAGCTTTAATCCGCCTCTATTAAGCTTTGTTAATTCTTAATCCGGCTAGTTAATTATCCTTATCTCTAAGCGATTATTAACCAGTTCTTGCTATTCAAAATTCCAATTGCCAAATGGATTTCTTAATCTCATAAAGCAATCTAAACATCACAATTCACAACGTCTCATGAATAATGCATTATCTTATTAATAATGAAAACAAGAAGAATACAAAACCAACTCAAACAATCCAACAATATAATATCAAGCCAACATAGTAAAGAAATCCCAATGGATTTAATCAATCTAGCTAATCATGTTCATTCTCAAAATACACAAGAATTCAATTACAACGATAAGCAAAGGTAGAGAAAACCCGATTACACCCTTGGATGAGAGTAAAGAGCCTCAAATCCTTTTGCTCCAATTGAATCGATTCTTGTTCCTCTTGCTCGATTTGAAAATCAATCAACGAACCTTGCCCGATCTTCGATCCTTCAAGGGAATCCGATTGAAACCTTGATCCAAGTCTTCTTTCCCTTGGTTTCAGCTCAGAAAACCCTTAGGGAGAGAAATATTAGGGTTTTGGGACGTTCTAACCCTAGCCGCCTCCTTTTTTTCCTCTCTTCGTTCTTTTAATTAATTCCCCCTATCGCCTCCAACACAGCCGTGTTGGGGACGCGGGCTTGTGCTCCTGGCCGTGTTACTCTTTGTGGTCATGCTCCCTAAGAACTTCTTTTTTGTTGATGTGTGATGCACCCAACACGGCCCGTGTTTGTTACCGTGTTGGGAACACAGCCTGTGTTGGTTCCCGTGTTGAGAACACGGCCAGTGTTGAAACCAACACGGCCATGTTCAGCTTTCTCATGCTTGTACTTAGCTCGTTTCGGTAGCTTTGACGTCCAATTATGCTCTAGTTCTTCCCTTTTTCATTCTTTGACTTCTTTTGGACCTAATGCACACAAACATACGCATAGGGTGAGTGTTGGTACCAATTCACATCCAAATATCCATAAAATCGATCTTAAAAACCCCATTTAGATGTGTTTATTTTATGCACATCAACGCTCCCTAAATAAAATAAAACCATCATACTAGATAAAGATTAGAAAGAGAGGAACAAAACAAACTAACAAAATAAGAAAATAGGTAAAATTTCGGATGCGATAAGGAAAGAAATCACAAGTTCTTTGTTCTCTTCTATAGAACTAAGTGTAAGGATCAAATTGAATTCATTTAAACACAAGGTGATATGAAGCAAACTTAGCATAATGAATCCTACTCTAACAAGGAGCCTTCATGATGCAAATCCTACTAACTCAAGGAATCTTAATCCAATAAGGAGTCCTGACTCAACTAGGAATCTCAATCCTGCAAAGATGATATTAGGAGGTCAAGCAACAAAAGGAATCCTAATTCAATTAGAAGTCCTAGTTTGATCCAAAGTACAAGTCAATGAGCTTATCCAAGACATTTGGGCTAAAGACACATCAAGGCTTGAAGAATTGGATTTAAGTTGAAGACTCATTAATCTAATTCATTTTATTGGGCTTGAATTAATCTAATCGGGCTTAAAAAGATTAAAGAAGCTGAACTGGAGCATATGAAGACTTTCGGCCTAACTTGGCTTATGTTATGAGGCCTATCTATATGACTTATATAAACTAGGGTTTTATGGGATTTAAGAACAAGTTTTCTAAATTCTAATTATTGATCATCTTTCTAAGAAATATGTTTTCTAACCTTTATTAGGGGTTGAATCCAATTGATTCTTAAGGTTTTCATGTTAATGTGTTGGATGTCTGCGATTCAAAAGGGATTCTCAAGCTTATTCATAGAGGTTCCATATCACAAGGGCAGATAAAGAGTATAAAAGAATGAAACGACGTGAGCGATAAGTCTATGTTCACTAGTGCAAGTGTTAATAAGTTCCCAAAGTTCTTAGAAGAATCCATAACTTGATTTCTCACAAGGTATAACACTTAAATAATATGCTAACTTGCGTCAAGTATTCAGTTTCATGTAGTTTTTATAGTTTGAAGCCCTCATTTCATAAGAAAAAGAAACTAAAAGATAAATTTGAATAAATAAATAAATAAAGATAAATAAACTAAAGTCAAATCAAGAACTAGAAAGTAGTTGATTAGTTAAAAAATCTCATAATCCCAAATTTCATGAGCCAGCTTAACAAAAATAAGAGAATATTCGCATAGGCCTACCTACACTTAGATTAATTGAAAACAACATGATTTCTCCCTTACATGCATGGATCTATGTCTCGTCCTGCTTGATTATTATGCTAAGCTCCAATGCTATTGGTTAAGCTTGTCAATTGCATTCCCATGATTCCTTTGTGCCAATCCTTATGTCATCAAGAGTCCTTGTGCCTAAAGGAACAAGGAACAATGGAGATGCTAATGGTATAAATCTTGAATCAAAATATTTGAGCATTCCTCGATTCTCATTGTTCCCTCTTTCCTCTAAAAGATTCATCCACGATCATTTGAAGAATGATATCGATAATCGATCAACTAATTTTCTTCTTTCGCATTTGTTTAAGCATGGATCAGTGCTTATGATTGTCGCTTTCACGCGCTTTAACTTAGCAATCGTGTTTATGCACCCCAAATAAAACTACACCATCATATTAGATAGAGATTAGAAAGAGAAGCACAAAAGAAATGAATAATATAAGAACATAGGTGATGTTTTTCTTATAAGGATTTGCGAGAAACACTTTGCAGAATTGTGAACCTTGGTATAGAAAAGGTTTTGGACGCTGCAATCAAGATTACAAAGAAGGTGAGTGATAAGTCTCAAAGAACGCTACAAGAACAAGTCTCGATAAGTTCACAAGTTTTAGAAGAACCAAGAATTGAATTCCGTCAATGGAATTTATAATAAAAATCTTCATTAACCTTTAACCATTCGGCTATAGTGTGTTTAAATAGCTAAAGATACAACATTAGCTTCCTTTACACGTTTAGACATAAACTAGAATAGGAAAATAAAAATCAAAGACTAAATTAGAAGTTTCCTAAATAATAAAATAAGTAACTAGAGTGATTTAGACAATCTTTGATATAGAAAGAATGGACTAAATTAACATCTATTATTCATAAAGAACTACAAGGGGTGGCTGCCCTTGTTTCCTAAAAAAATTAGGTGCCTAGGTCAAGCTCACAAGCATGTGCCTCCTTGTTTCCTCTTCAAGCTTCTTTCCTTGCTTCCTCTTTAAGAACTCGGCCTTCCCTTATTCTCTTGAGTAAAATTTCATCCAAAACTTAAGGATTCATGGCCCAACATGTTGAATTAGGTTAATAATAACATTAGGCTTGATTAACTCTAACTCTTCATGTGGCATAGAAGGCTTGGCCCAAATAACTTGAATAAGACCATTTAAGGCCTCTTTCATTCTCTTAGCTCTAGCTCTTGTAATTGGGCCTCCCTTGATGAATAATGGACCACTTGGGCTTGGAATTTGATCTCCTCGACTTAGTTGGTTACTTGACTCTTTATGCTTTGGGGTTGCATCATTCCCCCTCTCTTCAAAAGGACTTGTCCTCAAATCATAACCTACATTAAAGAGAATTAAATCAACAATATTGAAAGTAGCACTACCATTATACTCACTAGGTAAATCAAGTTTATAGGCATTGTCATTAATCCTTCCAACAACTTGAAAAGGACCATGTGCCCTTGGGAGTGGTTTGGAATGCCTTTGAGCTGGAAACCTTTCTTTTCGCATATGTACCCAAACCTAATCTCTAGGCTTAAAAATCCCTTTCTTTCGCCCTTTGTTAGCTTGAGTAACATATTGCTCCATCCTTCTTTCAATGTTTAACCACACCTTATCATGCAATTGCTTCACATATTCGGCCTTCTTTGCACCATCTAAACTAATACACTGATGCATGGCCAAACGAGATAAATCTAATGGAGTTGAAGGATTGAAACCATAAATAATCTCAAAAGATGGATACTTAGTAGCAAAATGCACTCCTATTAGAAGCAAATTCAACATGCGGTTAATATTCTTCCTAAGTTTTCAAGTTTTTCTTAATGATAGCACGCAAATAAGTAGACAAATTCCTATTAACCACTTTCGTTTGACCATCAGTTTGTAGATGATAGGTAGTAGAAAACAATAGCTTAGTACCTAACTTGCACCATAAAGTCTTCCAATAGTAACTCAAGAATGTAGCATCTCTATCACTCACAATGGTGTGAGGCATGCTATGTAAACGCACAATCTCCTTAAAACACAAGTCAGCTATATGTGATGCATCATTAGTTTTATAACATGGATAAAGTGACCATCTTAGAAAACTTATCAACAACCATATATACTGAGTCTTTTTGATATGGAACCTATATGAAAAAGCTTGAGAACCCCTTTTCTGAATTGCGGACCCTTAATACATTAATATGAACAACCCAAGAACCAATTCAGTTCAACCCCTAAGAAAGATTAGAAAACAGATTACTTAGAAAGATGATAAGAATTAGAACCTAAAGAAAACTAAGTCCCTCAAACCCTAATTCCAAGTACGCCACAAGGATAGATCAACTCCTTGATAAGTAAGATTTGCATTCAAACAAGAACACAAAGACAAAGCAAACAAGCTTTAAGGTAAAGTACCAATAATCATTCAACTTCAACTTAATTTTACATCAAAATTCGTACTGGCCTTATATAGGACTTAGAAATCCCTAAATCTTAACTAATAAAGATTTACATCTCATCTAGGATAAAGATAACCTTCATAACTAAAAGAGATAACTTAAACATAGTCCTAATTAGGTTAAAATAAATGTTTGACTGCCCATAATAAGGTATAAAACCCTAATTTACATAAGTCATATAAATGGGCCTCATAACATAAGCCAAGTTAGGCCCAAAGTCTTCATAAACTCCAATTGCGCTTCCTTGTGAAGTCCAATTCGATTCATTCAAGCCCAATAAACTGGATTAGATTAATGGGCCTTGAACTTATATCCAATTTTTCAAGCCTTGATATGTCCTTATCCCAAATGTCTTGGATAAGCTCATTGACTTGTAATTTGAATCGGACTAGGACTCCTAATTAAATTAGGGTTCCTTTTGCTGCTTGAACTCTTAATATCATTAAGACTCCTTGCAGGATTAGGATTTCTAGTTGAGTGAGGAATCCTTATTGGATTAGGACTTCTTGAGGTAGTAGGATTTTCATCATCAAGACTCCTTGTTGGAGTAAGATTCATTGTGCTAGTTTGATTCGTATCATTCCCTCTATCTTTGAAAATATTCATCCTCGAGTCTTGCCCGAATATTGTGAAAGAAGCAAACATATAATCTCCAAGAATAATACTAACTCATTATCAACCTGTAAATCTTTCACAAAATTTGTTATAGGAACTTTAGAATAAATAATACTTTTAATGCCAATAAACTCAACATGTTAAATTGACTCAATGGCTTCAAGCAAAACATCTTTATTTTTCACCAGCTCAACTTTTACTTCATCTTTAACTCAACACTCATGTTTATGCACCCTAAATTAAACCAAACTATCATACTAGATAAAGATTAGAAAGAGAGGCACAAAAGAAATGAACAAAATAAGAACATAGGTAGGATTTTAAATCCAATAAGGAAAGAAATCACAAGTTCTTTATTCTCTTGCATATGACTAAGCTTAAGGATCAAATCTAAAACACAAGAGTAGACAAAGAACACAAAAGAAAGGGAAGACATGACTGATAAGTCTTGGGCCGGAGTGTTACTAGGTACGCCCTCACGAATTTCCCTTGTTTTCATTAAGGATTCATAGGAACGCAATTGACAAGCTTGACCGGTGGTGTCGAGGCGTGACTTGATGATTAATCAGCACGAGACGCAAATCAACGCACGTAAGGGAGAAATCATGCTACTTTCAATTAATACAAGTAGGAGTGCATGCATTTTGATGTTTACTAGGCATATAATGAAGTAAATTGGGCCAGAGTGTTATTAGGTAAGCCCACGCGAATTTCCTCTTATTTTTAACTAAGGAATCATGTGAACGTAATTAATAAGCTTTGCCGGTGGCATTGGAGCATAACTTCATGATCAAGCAAGATGAGATAAAAAACCAAGCGCCTGATGGAGAAATCATGTTGCTTTTGATTAGTCCAACTGAGAATGCATACAATTTGATGTTTGGAATGCATATAATGATGTAATTTAGATCAGAGGGTTATTAGGTTAGCCCACAGTAATTTTCTCTTCTTTTCGTTAAGCTGCCTCATAAAATTTAAGACTACAAGAGTTATTGGCCAGCCAACTTATCTTTAATTCTTGATTGGACTTTAGTTTCTTCATCTTTATTTATTTATTCATTCATATTTAGCTTTTAGTTTCTTTGTCTTATGGAACCACATTCAACCGAATAATTAAGGCTAGTGAGCATATTATCTCAATGTCCTACCTTGCAGAGAAATAAATTATGGGTTCTTCAAAGACCTTTGTGGACTTATGAAGACTCGCAGTAGCGAACCTAGACTTATCGCTCATGTTCTTCCTTTCTTTTGTGGTCTTTGTCTACCCTTGGGTTGAAATCAATTCAATTTGATCCTTATGCTTAGCCATAGACGAGAATAAAGAACTTGCAATTTCTTTCCTTATCGAATACGAAGTCCTACTTATGTTCTCGTTTGTTTGTTTGTTTTGTTCGTCTCTTTCTAATCTATGTATAGTATGATGGTTTGGTTTTATTTAGCGAGCATAAATGTGAGTGTTGAGTTAAATTGCATGGAAATGGCAATCATAGGCACCAATCCAATGCTTAGACAAATGCAAAGAAAGAATATTAGTTGATTGAGTATTGATATCATGCTCTGAATGATCGCAGGCGAATCTTTAAGAGGAAAGAGACAACGCTAAGAATCGAGCACGGCCAAATATTCTGATTCAGGATTTACACCATTAGAATCTCCATCACTCCTTGTTTTTCTAGGCACGATTACACCTAATGACACAAGGATTGGTGTAAGGAATCATGGGAACGCAATTGACAAGCGTGATTTGTGGCATTGGGCCGTAACTTAATGATTGAGCAATAGGAGACCCAAATCCACAAGCGTAAGGGAGAAACCATGTTGTTTTTTATTAAACGAAGTGAGAACATGCGTGTTTTAATGTTTGGGACACATACAATGAAGTAATTTGGGTTGGCGTGTTATTAGAGAAGCCATGGAAATTTTCCTGTATTTTCGTTAACTTACTCATAAAATTTAGGAGTATGAGAGTTGTTGATCAGTTAACTCCTCTCCAGTTCTTGATTTGATTTTGCTTTATTCATCTTTTTTTATTTATTTATTCATATTTAGCTTGTAGTTTCTTCTTCTTATGGAATGAAGGCTTTCGCACTATAAAAACTGCATGCAACCAAATACTTGAGGCCAATGAGAATATTATCTCAGTTTTCTACCTCGCGGGGAATCAAGTTATGGGTTCTTTCAAGAACTTTATGCACTTATCAACACTCATCTAGTGAGCATAGACTTATTTCTCACGCCCTTTGTTTCTCTTGTGTTCTTTGTTTACCCTTGTGTTTAAATCAATTTGATTCAATCCTTACGCTTAGCAGTATGGAGGAGAGTGAAGAAATTGTGATTTCTTTCCTTATTGGATATGAAATCCTATATATATTCTCATTTGTTTATTTCTTTTGTGTCTCTTTTTCTAATCTCTATCTAGTATAAGGGTTGAGTTTTATTTAGGGAGCATAAACATGAGTGTTCAATGAAAGCTCATGGAAGCGGCAATTATAGGCACCGATCGAATACTTCGACCAGTGTGAAAAATAAAATTAATTGATCATGTATCAATATCATTCTTCGAATGATCACAGGGGCATCTCTTAGAGGAGAAAAGGAACGACATTAATCGAGGCATGACCAAATATTTCGATTTAGGATTTACACCATTACAATCTCCATCATTCCCTATTCCTTCAAGCTTGAGGACTCTTGATGACACAGCGATTGGAGTAAGGAATCATAGGATTGCAATTAATAAGCTTGATTGGTGGCATTGGGTCTTAGCTTGATGACACATAAGGGAGAAATAATGTTGTCTTTTATTAATCTAAGTATAATACAAGTGGGATTTCGAGCGTTATGATATTTGAGATTAATATTATGAACTAGTTTAGGTTGATGTGTTATTATGTAGGCCCACTCGAATTTCCCCTTGTTTTTGTTAAGCTATCTCATAAAATTTGGGACTACGAGAGTGGTTAACCAGTCCTTTTGAGGAATAAGGAATGATGGAGATCCCAAATTTTATGAACTAGCTTAACGAAAACAAGGGGAAATTCATGTGGGCCTACCTAATAACACTCCAAACCAAATTACTTAAATTATATGCATCCTAAAGATAAAAAAGCTCGTATTCCTGATTATATTATGCTTGGATTCATTGATAACATTATGATTTCTCCCTTGCGCGAGTGGATTTATGTCTCATCCTACTTGAATTGAAAGCTAAGCCCCAATGCCATCGGTCAAGCTTATCAATTGTGTTTCCATAATTCTTTACGCCAATCCTTGTATAATCATGTGTCGTTGTGGCTAGAGAAACAAGGAATGATGGAGATTCCAATGGTACAAATCCTGAATCAGAATATTTGCTCATGCCTCGATTCTCATCATTCCTCTTTCCTTCAAAAGATTAGTTTGCGATCATTAGGAGAATGATATCAATACTCGATCAACTAATTTTCTTTCTTCGCATTCATCTAAGCATTAGATCAGTGCCTATGATTTCTGCTTTCACTCAACAGTCATATTTATCGTCTCCAAATAAGATGAACCATCATACTAGACATTAAGGTACAAAAGAAACAAACAAAATTAGAACATAGGTAGGATTTCAGATTTGATAAGGCTAAGCATAAGGATCAAATAAAATTTTTATAAACATAAAAGTAGACAAAGAACACAGAAGAAAGGAAGGATTTGAGCAAGTCTTGATAAGTCTGCAAAGTTCTTGAAAGAATCCATAACTTAATTTCCCACAAGGTAGAAAATTGAAATAGTATACTCAGTAGTCTAAAGTATTCGACTGCATGCGGTTTTTATAGCGTGAAAGCCCTTGTTCCATAAGAAGAAGAAACTAGAAGCTAAATATAAAAATAAATAAATAAAGAGAGATGAATAGAGTGAAGTCAAATCAAGAATGAGAGAGGAGTTGACTAGTCAATAACTCTCGTAGTCCCAAATTTTATGAGCTAGCTTAACAAAAATAAAGGAAAATTTGCATGGGCCTACCTAATAATACTCCAATCCAAATTACTTCATTATATCCATGCCAAACATCGAAGCACTTGCATTCCTGCTAGTATTATGTTTAGATTAATTGAAAATAACATTATTACTCCCTTATGCATGTAGATTTATGTCTCGAAAAAGACAAAAAAAGAAACAAACAAAATGAGAACACAGTTAGGATTTCATATATGATAATGAAAGAAATCACTACTTCTTTGTTCTCTTCCATATCACATACATAAGGATCGAATTGAAATGATTTAATGACAATGGTAGATAAAGAATACAACAGAAAGAAAGGACATAAGCTATAAGTCTAAGTTCGCTAGCGCGAGACTTTATAAGGCTGCAAAGTTCTTGATAGAACCAATAACTTGATTTCCTGCATTATAGAAGACTGAAATAATATGCTCACCAGCCTTAAATATTCAGTTGCATGCATTTTCATAGTGCGAAAGCCTTCATTCCATATGAAGAAGAAACTACAAGCTAAATATGAATAAATAAATAAAGAAAGATAAATAAACTAAAGTCAAATCAAGAATTGGAGAGGAGTTGACTAGTCAAAAACATTCATAGTTCCAAATTTCATGAGCCAGTCTAACGAAAATAAGGAAAAATTTCTAAGGGCCTACCTCATAACACTTCAGCAGAAATCACTTCATTATATATGTCCCAAACGTCGAAACTTGTGCGTGGATTTGTGTCTCCTCCTACTTGATCATCAATTCACACCTTAATGCCCCCGGTTAAGCTTCTGATTTGTATTCCCATGATTCCTTAAGCCAATCCTTCTATCATTAGGAGTCCTCATGCCTTGATGAATAAGGAATGATGGAGACCCCAATGGTGCAAATCTTGAATCGAGATATTTGATCGTGCCTGGATTCACGTCGTTTCCTCTTTCCTCTAAAAAGGAAGCACAAAAGAAGCGAACAAAATGAGAGCATAGATAGGATTATGGGTCCGATAAGGAAAGAAATCACAAGTTCATTATTCTTTTAGATATAGCTAAGTGTAATGATCAAGTTCTTTATTCTCTCTTAGTCTAAAATTTTACGAGCTAGCTTAACGAAAATAAGAGAAAATTTGTGTGGGTATACTTAAAAATAACTCGACCCAAACTACTTCATTACATGCATGCCAAACATTAAAATGAGTGCATTCCCGCTTTTATTAATCGAAAGCAACAGGATTTCTCCATTATGCATGTGGATTTGCATCTCATCCTGCTTGATAATCAAGTCACGCCTCAATGCCACAGGTAAAGCTTCTCAATTATGTTCCCATGATTCCTTACACCAATTATTGTGTCATCTGGAGTCCTCATGCCTAGAGGAATAGGGAATGATGGAGACCCCAACGATGCCTATACCCAACTAACTAATTTTCTTTCTTTGCTTTTGTCCAAGCATTGGAATGATGCCTGTGACTACTACTTCCACATGCTTTCACTCAACACTGGTGTTTTTACTCCCCAAATAAACCAAATCATCATACTAGACAAAGATTAGAAAGAGAGGCAACAAGAGACGAACAAAATGATTACATAGGTGGCATTTTGGATATGATAACAAAAGAAATAAAAATTTCTTTATACTTTTCCATATGGGTATACTTAAGGATTAAATCGAATTTATTTCCAATCCTTATATCATTAAGAGTCCTAGTGCCTCGTGGAACAAGTAACGACAGAGATCCTAATGTTGTAAATCCCGAATTGAAATATTTAGGCCTGTTTCGATTCTCGTCGCTCTCTCTCTTCTCCAATAGATTCATCCGCAATCATTCTGAGAATGATATCAACACTCGATCAACTAATTTTCTTTCTTCGCATTTGTCCAAGCATTAGATTGATGCCTATGATTGCAGCTTCCATGAGCTTTTACTAAAAACTCGTGTTTATAGTCCCCAAATGAAACCAAACTCTTATATTAGATTAAACAAAAATTAGAAAGAGAGGCATGAAAAATGAACAAAATGAGAACAAAGGTAGGATTTCGGATCCGATAAGAAAAAGAAATCATAAATTCTTTGTTTTCTTCTATACGGCTAAACGTAAGGATCAAATAGAATTGATTTAAACATAAGGGTAGACAAAGAACATAAAAGAAAGGAATGACGTAAGTGATAAGTGAAATTTTGTTAGTGCAAGTTCTTGATAAGTCTGAAAAGTTCTTGAAAGAACCCACAACATGATCTCCCACAATGTAGAAAACTAAAACATATGCTCACGAGCCTCAAGTATTTGGTTGCATGTAATTTTCATAGTGTGAAAGCCCTCATCCCAATAGAAGAAGAAATTGGAAGCTAAAATGAATAAATAAATATAGAAATTTGAATAAACTAAAGTCAAATTAAGAACTAAATAGTAGTTGATTGGTCAACAACTCTCGTATACTAAATTAAGTGAGCTAGCTCAACGAAATTAATTGAAAATTCACATCGGCCAACCTAATAACACTCGCAAAGTAATCTATTATATGCATCTTAAACATCAAAACATTTACATTATTGCTTGTATTACTGTCACACCCGTGCTCTAAGTATGTATCATTCTTTTAGCATTGCATTTTCATATAGTATCTTAATTGAATTAAGGTAGTACTCAAGTTTGTTTAATAATAAAATAATAGTGGGGCTTAATTGAAATGAAAGAAAAATGATGGATCGAATTGGGATGAAAAAAATAAAAGTTAGAGGGTTTATAAGTAATATGAAAAATTCATTAAGGAGCTAAGGGGATATCTTACAACTGATCCTATCCTAAACTATGTCTAGAATCATCCACTCTCTACTCCTAAGTCTCCATATACATATATATGCTCACACACACACACTAACATTAGAAAAGAAAAGAGAGGAATTGAAAGAGTTTCTTTATTAAACAACCTGGTCTAATCTTTTGGCAAGAGGAATTTCAAGGATTAAGCACTTTGTTGGCCATAATCTTCATCTATAAAGGCTTTAAAGGTTTATATGGTAAGTATTATAAGAGTTTTGATTGATTTGAGTTAGGATTGGTGAGCTGTATTCTCAGGTTGGATTCTTCAGTCTCTGTATTTATTTCATATCTTAAGCTAGAAAACTCAAAATTAGGCATGGCTTGATGCGTAGGAAACCTTAGAAAGTCCTCTATGACTTTGTAGTTTTACGTTTGTGCTAGTTCTATCTCTATCTTTGTGGAACCGCACCAAATAGTTTATTGCTCATTCTATCAGGATAGTTTGAGTTGGTCATGTTAATTATGCTTAACTCATTCTTAAATGTCCATGTCGGGCTATGTGAGATGAGGTGTGACAATTACACTTGGATTAATTGAAAGCAATAGGATTTCTCCCTTACATGAATGGGTTTACATCTCGTCTTACTTGATTATCAAACTAAGCCCCAATGTCATTGATTAAGCTTGTCAATTATGTTTTGTTGATCCCTTACGCCAATCCTAGTGTCATCAAGGAGTCCTTGTGCCTATGGAAACATGGAATGATGGAGATCCCAATGGTGCAAATCCTGAATTGGAATATTTGAGCGTGCCTTGATTCACGTTGTTCCCTCTATCTTATAAAAGATTCGTCTATAATCATTTAAAGAATGGTATCAATACTTTATCAACTAATTTTCTTTCTTCTCATTTTTCCAAGCATTAGATCTATTTCTATGACAGTTGCTTCCACACGCTTTAACTCAACAATCCTATTTATGCTCGCTAAATAAAGCCAAATAATCATACAAGACATAGATTAGAAAGAGACAAATAAAAGAAATGAACACTGAGAAAATAGGTAGGATTTTAGATTCGATAAGAAAAGAAATTACAAGTTCTTTATTCTTTTGGAAGAACCCATAACTTAATTCTCTACAAGGTAGAAAACTAAAATAATATGCTCACTAGCCTTAAATATTTGGTTGCATGCAGTTCTCATAGTGCAAACGCCCTCATTCCATAAGCAGAAAAAACTAGAAGCTAAATATGAATAAATAAATAAAGAAAGATGAATAAATAAAGTCAAATAAAAACTAGATAGGAGTTGAGTGGCCAACTCTCGCAGTCTCAAATTTTATGAGCCAGCTTAATGAAAATAAAGGAAAATTAATTTGGGCCTACCTAATTACACTCCGACCCAAATTACGTCATTATATATGTCCAAAGATCAAAATATCTGCATTCCCACTTGTATTAATTGAAAAGAATATGTTTCTCCCTTATGCAGAGAAAGAAAATTAGTTGATCATGTGTTGATATCATTCTCGGAATGATCACAGATAAATCTTTTAGTGGAAAGAGGGAACAATGAGAATCGATGCACTCCCAAATATTCCAATTCAGAATTTGCCCCATTGGCATCTCCATCCCTCCTTGTTCCTCTAAGGAAAGAAATGAGAACATAGGTAGGATTTTATATTCGATAGAAAAAGAAATTGCAAGTTCTTTATTCTCTTTCATGGCTAACCGTAAGGATCAAATCAAATTGATTTAAACTCAGGGGCAGAGAAAGAATACAAAAGAAAGGAAAGACATGAGGAATTAGACTAGGTTCACTAGTGCAGGTCTTCATAAGTCCGCAAAGGCCTTGAAAGAACCCATAACTTATTTCTCCACAAGGTAGAAAACTAAAATAATATACTCACTAGACTCAAATATTCGTATGCATGCGGTTTTCATAGTGAAAAAGCCCTCACTCCACAAGAAGAAGAAACTAGAAGCTAAATATGAATAAATAAATTTAGTAAGATGAATAAACTAAAGTCAAATCAAGAACCGGAAAGGAGTTGACTGGCCAACAATTCTCGTAGTCTCAAGTTTTATGAGCCAACTTAATAAAATAGGATAAATTCCTATGAGCCTACCTAATAATACTCTGGCCAGAATTACATCATTATATGCATCCCAAACTGTGTGCATTCCTGCTTCGATTACTCTAAAGGAACATGATTTCTCCATGATGTGCTTGTATTTGCGTTTCGTTATGCTTGATCATCAAGTCGGGCTCCAATGCCACTGGTGAAGATTGTCAATTATGTTCCCATGATTTCTAAATGAAAATAAGGAGAAATTCACGTGGGCATACCTAATAACACTTCAACCCAATTCTCTTTATTATATGCCTCTTAAACATCAAAACACGTGCATTCCTGCTTATATTAATCGGAAAGCAACATGATTTCTCCCTTACATGAGTAGATTTGCATTTGGTGTTGCTTGATCATTAAGTCACACCTTAATGCTACTAGTCAAGCTTGTCAATTGCGCTCCCATAATTTCATAATGAAAACAAGGTGAAATTTGCGTGCGCGTACCAAATAATACTCTGGCCCCAAACTTATTGCTCACGTCCTTCCTTTCTTTTGTGTTCTTTATCTACACTTTTATTTAAATCTATTCAATTTGATCCTTAAGATTAATTATACGAAAAAGAACAAAGAACTTGTGACTTTATTTAGGGACCGTAAACACGAGTATTGATTGAAAGCACGTGGAAGCGGCAATCATAGGCATTGCTCCAAGGCTTGGATGGATGCGAAGAAAAAAAATTAGTTGATTGAGTATTGATATCATTCTTCAAATGTTCTCGGACGAATCTTTTGAAGGAAAGAGAGAATGCTGAGAATCGAGTCTCGCCCAAATATTCTAATTCAAAACTAGTACCATTGGGATTTCCATCGTTCCTTGTTGCTCGAGACATGATGACTTTTGATGACATAAGGATTGGCGTAAGGAATCATGGGAACTCAATTGATAAGCTTGACTGCTAGCATTGGAGCTTAGCTTGATGATTAAGCAAGACGAGATGTAAATCCATGCGCGTAAGGGATAAATCATGTTGTTTTTTATTCATCCAAGTGTAATACAAGTGGCAATGCAAGCATTTTGATGTTTGAGATGCATATAATGAAGTAATTTGGATTGGAGTATTATTAGTTAGGCCTACACGAATTTCCCCTTGTTTTTGTTAAGCTGGCTCATAAAATTTAGGACTACAAGAGTTGTTGACCACTTAACTACTCTCTAGTTGATACAAACATGGCTAACTTGTGCCAAATCCATATTCAATTTTGATGTCTTCACCGAGAATTGTTCACCGAATGAAGCAAAGAAAACTTTTAACTCCCAATAAGACCCTTAAATAACTTATACTTAAGAACCTTAATTATAAGAAATTAAAGGCTGTCTAACATAAACAAAAGTTTAGATTAAACTAAGTTTGTAAAATACCAAGCCTTCACTTGATAAATTCACCAAGTTCAAAAAGAACAATAGAAGAGAATTAACTCCAAAATAATCAATATTCAATAACTCCCTTTATATAGAAATTCGTACTAGCTTATATAGGCCTTAAATAAACCTAATTCTATAATAATAAGGAAGCAAATAACAATAAGACTAGGAATAGAACTCCTAAACTAAAAGGATAACTTAAAACAATACTTCTAACTATTAAAAGACCTCTTTAAATGAGCAAAAACTCCTAAAATCCGTCCAACCCAAACCTATATAATAAACATGACAATTGGGCTTAAGTAACATGTGATATCCGACCCATTTTTTAGTATTGGACTCCAAATAGCTTGACTTGATTATCTTGGGCTCATCTTATCTTGGTCATGCCTTCATATGTTGGATTGAGTTGATAAGAGTATCTTAAGGCCCATTGTTTTGATTAATCCTAATCTCACTTGGACTTGGAATCAAACTAGGACTCCTAGTTGGATATGGGTTCTTTCAAGAACTTTGCGGACTTATCAAGACTCATTCTAACGAAAGTAGACTTATCGCTTACATCTTTCCTTTCTTTTGTGTTCTTTGCAGACCTTTGTGTTTAAGTCAATTCGATTTGATCCTTTCGCTTAGCCCTATGGAAGAGAATAAAGAACTTGTGATTTCTTTTCTTATCAAATCTGAAATCCCACCTATGTTCTCATTTTGTTCATTTCTTTTGTTCCACTAAATCTAATCTCTGTCTAGTTTGATGTTTTGGTTTTATTTAGGAAGCATAAATACGAGTGTTGATTGAAAGCGCATGGAAGCGGCAATCATAAGCATCGATATAATGCTTGGACAAATGTGAAGAAAGAAAATTAGTTGATCGAGTATTGATATCATTCTCAGAATGAATGTGGATGAATGTTTTCGAGGAAAGAGGTAATGCTGAGAATCGAGGCACGCCCTAATATTTGAATTATGGATTTGCACCATTAAGATCTCCATCATTCCATGTTCCTCTAGGCATGAGGACTCTTGATGACACAAGGATTGGCATAAGGAATCATGGGAATGCAATTGACAAGCATAACTAGTTGCACTAGGGTGTGAATTGATGATCTAGTAGGATGAGACATCCACACGCATAAGAGAGAAATCATGTTGCTTTCGATTAATCCAAGGGGAACGCATACATTTTTATGTTTGCGACGCATATAATTATGTCATTTGGGCCGGAGTATTATTAGGTATTGCCCACACTAGTCTTCATAAGTCTGCAAAGGCTTGAAAGAACCTATAACTTATTTCTCCCCGAGGTAAGAAACTAAAATAATATGCTCACTAACCTCAAATATTTGGTTGCATGTGGTTTCATAGTGCAAAAGCCCTCATCTATAAGAAGAAAAAACTAGAAGCTAAATATGAATAAATAAATAAATAAAAAGATGAATAAACTAAAGTTAAATCAAGAATCAGAGAGGAGTTGACTAGCCAAAAACTCACATAGTCTCAAGCTTTATGAGCCAGCTTAATGAAAATAATAGAAAATCCCTATAGGTCTACGTAATAACACTCCGGCCCAAATTACATCATTATATATGTCCCAAACATCAAAATGTGCACATTCTCACTTGGATTACTCGAAAGAAACATGATTTCTTTATCACATGCTTGGATTTGCATCTTGTCTTGCTTGATCATCAAGTCATGCTCTAATGCCACTAGTGAAGCTTGTCAATTATGTTCCCATGATTCCTTAACTGAAACAAAGGGAATTTCGCATGAGCGTATCTAATCGCACTCTGGCCTAATTTACTTCATTATATGCCTCTTAAACATCAAAACATCTGCATTCTCACTTGTATTAATCGAAAGTAGCATGATTTCTCCTTCACGAATATGGATTTGCATCTCGTGTTGCTTGATCATCAAGTCACGCCTACTAGTCAAACTTATCAATTTTGTTCCCATGATTCCTAAATAATCAAGTAGGAGGAGACATAAATCCTTGCGCGTAAGGAAGAAATCATGTTGTTTTCAATTAATCCAAGCGTAGGTAGGCCCATGCTAATCTTCCCTTAATTTTATTAAGTTGGCTCATGAAACTTGGGATCATGAGAGTTGTTGCCCAGTCAACTACTCTATGGTTCTTGATTTGACTTTAGTTTATTCATCTTTTTTTATTTATTTATTCAAATTTATCTTTTAGTTTCTTTTTCTAATGGAATGAGGGCTTCAAAGTATAAAAACTACATGCTAATTAGGGCAAGTTAGCTTATTATTTCAGTGTAATAACTTGCGGGAAATCAAGTTATCGGTTTTTTCAAGAACTTTGCAAACTTATCAAGCAGCAATATGAGCATTTTGATGTTTCGACCGCATATAATGAAAAAATTTGGGTTAGAATATTATTAGATAGGCCCAGACAAATTTTCCCTTGTTTGTGTTGAGCTGACTCATAAAATTTGGGACTATAAGAGTTGTTCTCTAGCATCCCGAAAGATGGTCGGCAAATAGAATCCAGTATCAAGAACCTTCCTAACAATGTGGTTAGCTACTTGATGACCTCTTGTTGGTCCCTCATGGCAATGCCTCAAAATCTGGAGGATCTCCTCCCCATACATGCATCGCCGAATCACCTGGTCTGCACAAACTCAAAACAGAAAAGGGTCTTCTGAAATGTAGTATTTCAAATCAGAAAAGAATTTCTTCTTTTGCTGAAATGTCATACCCTTTGGTAAGACCTTTGAAATCAAGTAATTTTCAAATTCGGAAAGCCAAGGGACATCCGAAGATACCTAAATAGAGCAGAAGTACTCATCTGAAAAACTATCATCAATAGCCCTCTCATCAAGTGCATCTAGGCTCGGGTTCTCCAATCTCGTAAGGTGATCTGCAGCCAAGTTCTCCGCACCTTTCTTATCCTTGATCTCAATGTCAAATCCTACAAAAGCAAAATCCAACAAATGAGTCTCGGATTAGCATCATGCTTTGCAAACAAGTACCTCAATGTCGAATGATCCGTGTAGACCAAGGTCTTGGATAGCACCAAGTATGAGTGAAACTTGTCAAAAGCATATACCACAGTAAGCAACTCCTTCTCAGTAGTGGTATAGTGCTCCTGGGCATCTATCAATGTCTTGCTAGCATAATAAATTGGTTGGAACTTATTGTCAATCCTCTATCCTAAAACAGCTCCAATTGCAAAATCACTAGCATGACATATTAGCTCAAAAAGCAACCCCCAATTAGGTGAAACCATAATACAGGCTGTAGTTAGCTTCTTTTTAAGTAACTCAAAGCGTGCAAACAGTCATTAGACAATATAAATAGAACATCTTTTACAAGCAATTGGGTCAAAAAGGTCTACCAATCTTAGAAAAGTCCTTAAGAACCTTCTATAAAAACGGATATGACCAAGGAAATTCCTAACAGCCTTAACCGAGCTATGGGGTGGTAACTTCGCAATGGTCTCTACCTTAGCTTTATCTACCTCCATCCCTACATGTGAAATCTTATGCCCTAGCACAGTACCCTCTCTCACCATAAAATGATACTTTTCCCAATTTAGCACAAGGTTAGTTTCTACACAGCGCGCAACCATACGCTCTAAGTTAAGCAAACAATGGGAGAAAGAGTTACCAAATATCGAAAATCATCCACGAACAACTCCATGGACTCTTCAATCATGTCATGGAAGATCGCCATCATACACCTCTAAAAAGTAGCAGGTGCATTGCACAAATTGAATGGCATCCTCCTGTAAGCGAACGTACCATAGGGGCAAGTGAAAGTGGTTTTCTCTTGGTCCTCAGGTGCAATGGAAATCTAAACATAACTTGAAAAACCGTTAAGAAAGCAATAAGACATATGCCCTAATAACTGCTCTAACATCTGCTCAATAAAAGGATGGGGAAAATGGTCCTTCTGAGTTGCATCATTGAGCCTCTTGTAATCAATGCAAACTCAGTAATGAGTTACCATCTTAATCGGTATCGGTTCATCCTTCTCGTTCTTGACCACCATCATGCCTCCCTTCTTGGGCACAACCTGCAGAGGACTAACTTAAGAGCTGTCAGAAATAGGGTAAACCAAACCTGCATCTAGAAGTTTAATTACCTCCTTATTAACTATCCTCCATTAGGATCTTTCGCAAGTAATAGCTGGGGTTGATTCCGGAATGTCTACAATCTTGTATGCATAGGCCTCGGGATACCACCTGAGAGAAGCCAAAGTTATCTTCCTCTCCTCAGGAGTCAAACCAGCTGCAGCGATCACTGGAAGCTTCTCCGCCTCATCCAGATAGGCATAGGTTAAGTGCTTAGGCAGCTCTTTCAACTCTAGGGCTGGTGGTTCCTCAAGTGAAGGTCTCAATTTCTACACCCTGACCTGTCAATATCAACAAAATGGTTAGCAGACTTGCTGGGCTCACTAGCCAGCAAACAAGCAAGTTATTCCAATACATCCTCATTGGAAAACTCCTCCTCATCTTCAGCCTATAATGCTACCGTAAAGGATCATCAAGTAATATCTCCTGCAATTGAGACTTTATAAAATTATCCAAAATATCCACAGAATATAGAGTATCATCATGCTCAAGTGAATGTCTCATAGAAGCGCTAAGGTCAAAGGTAATAGTCTCGTCACCTACTCTAAGTTGTAACTTCCCATCACACACATCTATAACAACCCTAGATGTTGTAAGGAAAGGTCTACCTAGAATTAAAGGCATGCCACTCTCACCCTCCATATCCATAATAATAAAATCAATAGGAAATATAAACTTGTCTACCTTAACAAGTACATCTTTAACTATTCCCCTAGGATATTTCATAGTCCTATCTGCTAACTGTATGCTCATCCTAGTAGGTTTAGGCTTACTTAAACCTAATCTCTCAAACAAACTACTAGGCATTAGATTGATGCTAGCTCCTAAATCAGTTAAAGCATCACTAATATGCAAATCACCAATAATACAAGGAACAATGAAACTCCCTAGATCACGCCTCTTTACTAGCAGCTTATTTTGAAGAATGGCTGAGCACTCCTCATTTCGTGTCACAAGTCCCAAGTCCTCTAGCTTCCTCTTATTGCTTAGAATCTCTTTTAGGAACCTCAGTTACCTGAGCATTTGCGATATAGGCTCAACAAAAGGTAGATTAATCCTCAGCTGCTTAAATAAATCGAAAAACTTACCAAACTGTTGATCAATCTTTTCTTGCTTCAACCTGGCAAGATATGGAATTGGAGGATGGTATTCCCTCACAAGACTCTTCTTCTTGTTCTCTGGTCACACAGGCTCTGTCACCTCAGGCTCTAGTCCTTTTTGGCTGGCTTATCCTGCATAATAACATCATCATCAACCATAGGTAAAGAACTAGCTAACTGCTTACCTGATCTCAAGGTGATAGCCTTGACATGGTCCCTCGAGTTTGACTTTATGATACTAGGAAGCGTCCCTGGCTATCTCTCAGCCAACATCTTAGAAATCTGGCCTATTTGATTCTCTAAATTTTGTATGGAGGCTTGCTGATTTCTAAGAGCTGTGTCCATTTGTTGAAACTTGTTCTTTAAAGTGGACACAAACTTCATCATCAACTCATCTAAATTGGGCTTCTTCTTCTGGTTCTGAGGTAGTTGAAGTAGAACAGTCTGCTGTTGGGATTGCTGCTGGTGCAACCGCTGAATCCTAGTGGACCCTGGGAGTTGTTATTTCGCCACCCGAAGTTCAAACGGTTTCTCCACCTTGGGTTGTATGTATTGTTGTACGGGTTTTTCTGCTGCCTGGGCGCATTTCCTATATAATCAACCTGTTCAAGGTCAGTAGAAGAAGATGAAGAAGAATCAAACATACCTCCCGCATTACAGTTTGCACTGTAGTGCGAGCCACCATAAAACTCGGAGCTAACCTGTGCTGCATGGACTGGCATCTGGAGCTGGTCGATCTTCTTAGCCAAAAGCTCCACTTAAGCTGGCAAGGCTGATGTAGAATTGACCTGGTTCACCACTCCTTGTCGTCTTGGCCTACTCTTAAAAGATTGCCATTGATATGTGTTCATGGCCATCTCTTCAATTAAGTTTTGGGCTTGCTCTGGCGTCTTACTATTGATGGCGCCACCTGCAGCTGAATCTACCATCTGCCTTATAGCTAAGTTTAATCCACTGTAAAAAGTCTGCACCTGCATCAATAATGGCAAACCGTGGTGTGGGCGACATCTCAACAAGTCCTTATACCTCTCCCACGCATCATACATGCTCTCATCATCAAAGTGCACAAAAGAAGAAATATCGGTACACATCTCTGCAGTCTTAGCAGGAGGAAAGTACTTATAAAGAAATTTCTCAGCCAAAGAACTCTAGGTGGTGATGGTGTTGGCTGGTAGGGGCTGTAGCCATGTCTTCGCTCTATCCCTCAAGGAAAATGGAAACAACCTAAGCCAAATGGTATCATCGGTATTTCCATTTATCTTGAAGGTATCATAAATCTCTAAGAAGTTCGTGATATGGGCATTAGGATCTTCACTAGGCAAGCCCCCAAACTGTACACTCTGCTACACCATCTGAATGACATTTGGCTTAATTTCAAAATTATTTGCTGCAAGAGGTGGCCTCAATATACTGGTGTTCGTCCCCTCTAGGGAAGGTCTAGCAAACTCGTACATCGTCCTTTTTGCTTCAACGATGTTGTTGTTGCCCTCTCCCATAGTTACTAGTGTATGGACAAGAATCTCAATCTGCTCCTCCTCCATGTCTAATCGCTTCCTCAGCTGACTGAGGGATCGCTCTGGTTCGAGCAGAGGGTCATAATCTACCTGAAATGAGCAAGGCAGCAAAAACCTAAACAATTAAATGAATGAATAACTAAATGCAAAGTAATGACAAAAACAGAAAAGAAAAATGACTAAAGTAACAAATAACAAAGTTCACTTTAGTTTTGAAACAAAGTCCCCACCAACGGCGTCAAAAACTTGATGCGATGCTTATGCAACTACAACTAAGGTAGTGAACCTATCAATGCAGCCTAGCACAATGGCAAGTATTAAAATATTGTATCCCTCAGGAAAGTGAAATCTTAGAGTTAGTATTTTGTTCCTTGTTATTTAGCCTAAAATTAATAATGGAGGTTTCTAAATTTACTAATGACTAAAAACTAAATTCTAAATGTAGTGCGAGAATGAATGAGCAAAGAGAATAATCAAGACAAGAAAGCGGATCCAAAGAGGACCTAGACTAGTTGGCAATCAAACAAAGGATAACAGACTGTTGAGTCCGATTATGCTACCCGTTGACGAATTCTAAACTAAATTCAGTTTTCCTCTCGAGACAACCAAATTCCTAAACCTAAGAACCTAAAGTTGGAATCTTTTACTAAAGATTGATTATTAAGTTAGCCTTAAGCTTTAATCCACCTCTAATTAAGCTTTATTAATTCTTAATCCGGCAAATTAATTAACCTTACCTCTAAGTGAAAATCAACCTGTTCTTGCAATTAAATTTCCAAACTCAACTAGAATTTCTCAATTGCTAAAGGAATTCTATGAATAGTAATCAATACAATCAACGTAACGAAAGCTGGATTTATATTATTAATTACAAAAAGAATACCAGAAAGGAAACTCAAACAATCTTACCAATTCAATACAAAGCCAACATAGCAAGGAAGCCCAATGGGTTCAATCAATCTAGCTACACATGTTCCATGTCTAAAACAAATAAGAATTTAATTACAATGAAAGAATAAAGAAATTGAAACATATACACCTTTTTTTCCTAGAATTGGATGAACTTAAAGTCTTGATCTACACTGTAGTTGCTCTTCAGAATTGCCTCTTGATTTGCTCCAAAACTCCTCTTCAATCTTCAATTGAATCCCAAGAATCACGAATCTGACGTTAAAAGGTGGAATCAGTATCTTGGAAGCTGCTTTAAAAAAGCATGAAACGCGTCTAGCAAAATTACAAAGGAAAATGAAGAGTCAAAAACTGCCGATCCGGAACTCTCTTTTCTCTTTTTGACTCGTTCAATTTATACTATAAGCAAATACAGGCATGTTTTGGCCCGTGTCCGGGCCGTGTTGGTCTCCAAATGACAGAATGAACATAATCGAGCAAAGGTGTGTTCTGACTCGTGTCATAGACACGGTCGTGCTCTTGATCCTAGCATGAGCGTGTTCTAGCCTGTGTTAACCAATAAGGGTCGTGCTCTAGGGCTTGTTACCCTCGAGAATCGTGTTGCTTCAAGGTGCTTAAGCTACACGGCCTTGGATTTTCTATACGGGCTCTAGCATGGGCCGTGTTGACTTCCCAAAAGTCAACCTAAGGTCAAACACTTCTGATTACATCCATTTTCACCCAAAATTGATATAAAATTGCTCAATCACTGATGATGGACCTATAAAATCTCCTGAAATACAAAAGGACATAAAACACGGGTGATCTTGTAATAAAAACATAATAGATGCTAAGAAAATGCACAATAATATGTAAGCAAACATGTGAAAAACTAGGCATATCAAGGAACCACCAGTCCTTGAGTTGAAAGAGCTGCCAAAGCATCTCAACTATGCATATCTGGATGAGGACAATAGCTTGCCTGTCATTCTAGCAGCGAACTTGACACCCGAGGAGAGGGAGATGACTTTGGCCTCTTTTAGGAAGTACCAGAAGGTGTTTGCTTGGAAAATTATTGACATTCCTAGGATTAGTCCTAGCTACTGCTTACACAAGATCCTTATAAAGGATAGTTATAGGCCAATGGTGCAACCATAGTGCAGGCTGAACTCGAATATGAAGGAAGTGGTTAAAAAGGAGGAAATTAAACTTCTTGATGCAGGTTTGATTTCCCCTATATCTGATAGTTCCTGGGTTAGTCCTATGCATGTGGTTCTCAAGAAGGGAGGTATGATTGTGGTAAAAAATGAGAAGGATGAGCTTATACCGACTAGAACGATAACGGGCTTTCGAGTGTGTATAGATTACAAGAGGCTAAATGATGCCACTCGAAAGGACCATTTTCCCATTTCTTTTATTAACCAAATATTGGAAAGGTTGTTTAGGCATATATTTATTATTTTCTAGATGGCTTTTCAAGTTACTTCCAAATTTTGATTGCACCTGAGGACCAAGAGAAGACAACCTTCACTTGCCCGTATGGTATGTTTGCTTATAGGAGGATGCCATTTGGAATATGCAATGCACCTGCGACTTTTCAAAGGTGTATGATGACGATCTTGCACAATATGATTGAGAAATCCATGGAGGTCTTTATGAATGATTTTTCTATATTTGGTAACTCCTTTACTCACTGTTTACATAATCTAGAACGCATGCTTGAGCGTTGTGTGCATGCCAACCTAGTTCTTAATTGGGGAAAGTGTCATGTTATTGTTATGGAAGGTATAGTGCTGGGACATAAGTTTCACATGAGGGGATGGAGGTCGATAGGGCCAAGGTGGATACTATTGCTAAATTACCCCCACCTAGTTCGAACTTCTCTAAGATTGCTAGACCTTTAACTCAATTTCTTATAAAGGATGTACCTTTTGTATTTTCTAATGATTGTTTGCAGGCCTTTGAGTTGTTGAAGGAGAAACCAACCACAGCCTCGATTATAGTTTCACAAAATGGAGAGCTGCTGTCTGAGCTTATGTACGATGCTAGTGATTTTCCAGTTGGAGCTATTTTAGGACAGAGGAGAGATAAGAAGTTCCAACCAATCTACTATGCTAGCAAGACATTGACTGATGCCTAGGAGCACTACGCCACCACTGAAAAGGAGCTTATAGCTGTTGTTTTGCATTTGACAAGTTCAAATCTTATTTAGTACTATCAAAGACTATTGTCTACATGGACGATTCCACACTCAGGTACTTGTTCAGTAAGAATGATGCAAAGCCTAGACTCATTTATTGGATTCTATTATTATAGGAGTTCGATATTGAGATCAAGGATAAGAAAGGTGTTGAGAACTTGGCAGCAGACCACCTTTCTAGGCTAGAAAACCCGACTTTGGAGGCGCTTGATGAGAGTGCGATTAATGACAATTTTCTGGATGACTTCTTATGCTCAGTTCAGGTTAATTCTGATAACCCTTAGTTTTCTGATTTTGCAAACTATCTGTTTACTAAAATCCTTCTGAAGCATATGACATTTCAGCAAAAGAAGAAATTATTTTCTGAATTGAAATACTACATTTTGGGGGACCCTTTCTTGTTCAGAGTTTGTGCAGATCAGGTTATTCGGCGATGTGTATTGGGGAGGAGAGCCTCCAGATTTTGAGGCATTGCAATGAAGGACCAATGGGAGGTCATCAAGCTATAAATCACACAGTGGGGAAGGTGCTAGACTCTGGATTCTACTGGCCGATGATCTTTAGGGATGCTAGAGCATTTGTTTAGGTTTGTTATGCATGCCAAAGATCAGGTAACATCTCTACTCGTGATGAGATGCCTAAAACGAGCATTCAAGTTGTTGAATTTTTTATGTTTGGGGATCGACTTCATGGGACAGTTTCCTTCTTCCTATCGTAATAAATACATCTTGGTTGCCGTTGAGTACTTCTCTAAGTGGCCCGAAGCGCAAGCTTTTCCCATTAATGATGCTAGGGTAGTTACAAGATTCCTCAAAAGACTTTTTGCTAGGTTCGGGACACCTAGAGCTCTTATTAGTGATAGGGGGACTTATTTTTGTAATCCGTAGTTAGAAAAGGTGCTTAAACACTATGGTGTATCACACAGGTTTTCTACACCCTATCACCCATAAACCAGTGAGCAATGGAGGTTACTAATAGGGGTTTGAAATGGATTTTAGAGAAAACTATAGAAGTGAGTAGGAAGGATTGGGCGAAGAAGCTAGATGATGCTTTATGGGCATTTAGGACGGCCTAACATACTTCAACTGGTTTTACACCATATAGGCTAGTTTATGAGAAAGCATGCCATTTGCCTATTGAACTTGAGCATAAAGCATTGTGGGCTTTGAAAACTTGCAATTTTGATGTTGTTAATGTAGGAAAACATAGACATTGGCAGCTTAACGAGTTGGATGAGTGGCATAACCAAGCATATGTCAACTCCTTAATCTACAAGGACCGTACCAAGAAGTGGCATGACAAAAGGCTAAGGAGCACCAAAGAGTTCCAAGTTGGGGATAGTATGTTATTGTATAATTCACTACTCCGACTCTTTCTTGAGAAGCTAAAGAGCCGTTGCTCAAGACCATTCGACGTCCAGTAAGTTTTCCCATACGGCAGTGATGTGCATAGGTTTACAGATGTTTGCTTGCATATTATTACGCATTTTCTTAGCATTTATTGTGCTTTTAATCCAAGATCACCCGTGTTTTGTATCCTTCCGTGTTCTAGGAGATTTTATAGGTCCATCATCAGTGTTGGAGCAATTTTATATCAATTTCGGGTGAAAACAGACGTAATTAGAGGCGTTTGATCTTTTTGGGAAGTCAACACAGCTCGTGCTCAGGCATCCCTAAAGATGTTGAGAATCAATTGCAATTAATGCCACACTTCAAATGTGAGATTTTGAGCCATTTTTAGCATTCATTATACATATGCTCTTTATATTTCTTGTTTGAGTGTGCATTGTACTTAGCTTTGCTTCTAGAACTTGCTTTGTAATGCTTGTTGAGGTTACATGAATTTGTGAATACCATGAGATGATTTGGCAACTTAGGATTCACCACACTTGGCCAAAAGCCTACCCTTTATGATTCCATTAGTTAGCCATGTCTGAGCCTTTACCCCTTTCTTCATTTTTACACCATTTCACACTTTACATTTTAGCCTTTTCATTTCATTTTTCATTTACCTTTATGCTGGCATTTTTGTGATTTGCTCACTCTTATTTGGATTAAAATGCTATTTGCTATGTTGGTAAATTAACTAAGTCCTTTTGATATTTTAGATGCTTCCTTTAATCCAAACTATATTTTTGCTCTTTACTTTCTTCAATTGTATGCAACAGTTCTCTTATAAGCTCCTAGTTCAGTTTTCTTAAGAAAATAAAAATAAAAATAACAAAATTGTTTATTTCTTTATCTGTTTATTGGATTTATAATATTTTTTAGCATTATTCTACAAATTGAGGATTTAGTGAATAATTTTTTCTATTTTTGGGCATTTAATCCTTTGAGCATACATTGTTGTTTATTGCAAGGATTTCCAACATTTTCATACTTCTTTCCCAAATTTCCATACCTTTACCTTAGCCCCATTACAACCCTTGTAAAGACCCTTTGATTTTGGTATTCATTTATTCATAGTAGCGGAGATGGGATTTATGAGCAAGCTTATGATAAGTGAGTTTCGTGCATTTGCTTTGAGGGATTTGTTTTTCACCTTATACACACTTTGAGTGACTTGAATGATCCCTGTGAGGCATTGGCTTTTGATGTTTGTTATTGAGCTGTTGTTTAAGTTATTCATGCATTAATATTATCTCCATTCTTTGTTAATAATCTGCAACTTGACTTACAATTGAGTTTCTTTTGAGATGTGTTGAATGCTATTTGTTATGGCCTAGGGGCATGAACTTTGAGGACTTACTGGTTGCATTTTTATGAGTTGAGTTGTTAATTGCTTGAGGACAAGCAAAAGCTTAAGTGTGAGGTGATTTGATGTGCACAGTTTTATACATGTTTGTTTGCATATTATTGTGCATTTTCTAAGTATTTATTGTGTTTTTATTCCAGATCAAACGTGTTTTGTGTCCTTTTGTATTCCAGGGGTTTTTATAGGTCCATCATCAATGTTTGAGCAATTTTAGATTAATTCTTGGCAAAAACCTACATAATCAGAAGCATTTGACATTAGGTTGACTATTAGAAAGTCAACAAGGTCCGTGCTCAGGCCATGCCAGCACAGCTCGTGCAGAAATTCCCAAGCCGTGTAGCTTAAGCACTTTGAAGCAACACGGTTTCTGAGAATAACACACTCCAGAGCACCACCCATGTTACACGCCCTTCCTAGATTCAGTTCATTTCATCATTTAGAGACCAACACGGCCTGGACAAGGCCCGTGTTGAGGAGCATGGGCTGTGGACAAGCTCGTGTTAGCGCACAGTATAAAATTGAATGAGCCAGTAAAGAGAAAAGTTTATGCGTTTTTTGACTTTTCATCTTTCTCTATAATTTCTCTATACACATTTCAGACATTCCAAAGCAGCTTCCAAGAGAATGATTCCACCTTTTGACGTCAGATTCATGACTCTTGGGATTTAATTGATGAGGAGTTTTGGAGCAATTTAAGAAGCATTTTGGAGATCATTTGCATTGTAGATCAAGGCTTTGAGCTATTTATCCAATCCTAGGGAAAAAGGGTGTACATGTTTCGATTTCTTTATTCTTTCATTGTAATTAAATTTTTATTTGTTTTAGACATGAATATGTGTAGCTAGATTGATTAAACCCATTGGGGTTCCTTGCTATGTTGGGTTTTGTACTGAATTGTTAAGATTGTTTGAGCTTTCTTTTCTTGTATTCTTTTTGCAATTAATAATAAAAATCCAGTTTTCTTTACATTAAATGTGTTGATTACTGTTCATAGAATTCTTAGAATTTGGAAATTTAATTGTAAGAACAAGTTAATTTTCACTTAAAGATAAGGTCAATTAATTTGCTGGATTAAGAATTTACAAAGCATAATAGAGGTGGATTAAAGCTTAAGGCTAACTTAATAATTAATTGTTTGGAAGAGATTCTAACTTCTGGTTCTTAGGTTTAGGAATTCAGTTTTTCGAGAGGGAAACCGAATTTAGTAAATCCATGCATGGGTTGCATAATCGGACTCAACAATCTGTTATCCTTTATTTGGTTGCCAACTAGTCTAGGTCCTCTTTGGATTTGCTTTCTTGTCTTGATTATTCCCTTTTCTCATTCATTCTCGCATTACATTTAGAATTTAGCTTTTAGTCATTAGTAAATCTAGAACCTTCATTATTAGTTTTAGGCTAGATAACAAGGATCAAGTAGTAACTCTAGGATTTCACTTACATGAGAGATATGATATTTTTAATACTTGCCACTGTGCTAGGCTGCATGAGAGATAGGTTCACTACCTTAGTTGTAGTTGCATAAGCATTGCAACAAGCACAGTAGAGTTGCACCATGCAAAGAAGGAAAACTTCAAGGTCAATGGGCATAGGTTGAAGCATTATTATGGTGATTAATTGAAGCTTAAGGAGTGAGTCAATCTTGTATTGCATCAACAACAGTAGCTCAAGCATTATGAGTTTACCTAAATGACTCGTGAAAAAAAGAAGCGCTTTTGAGAGGCACCCCAACTTTTATTATGTGTTTTTGGATATTTTGATCACTCATTTTGGAACATTATTTTTCTAGTTTAGTCTTCATTTTCATTTAATTTTTGAGTTCTATATGCCATGTGAGTGTTTAGAGATATGTGGAAGGTAACTTGAACGTTTGACTATTGAAAATTGTAGAAAATTGCTCGTGAAAAAATGCTAGAAATGAATTATGAGTTTCAGCACGGTTTTGGCGCTCAGCATGCCCTATATGCACACCCGTGCTTGTCAACACGGGCGTGTTGTGGGCAACCAAACCGTGTTGATAGAAACATATGATTTCAGCACGTTTCCTAAGAGTAACATGTGTTGTGAACATGTCTGTGTCACGTAACACGCCCGTGTTGAGGGCACCCAAACCGTGTTGTGCTGAAATGGGAATTCAGCACATCTTCTGAGAGTAACACATGCTATGGATCATGACTGTGTCATATAACATGCCTGTGTTGAGGGCACCCAAATCCTGTTGATAGAGAAAATGGACTTCAACACATTTTCGGCGACTAACATATGCTGTAGGCATGCTGGTCATCACGGCCTAGAACACGGGCTTATTAGTTCATCGTCTATATAAGCCTTGCCATATCGCAAGTAGCAAAATTTTCACTCTTCTCTCTCTTCGTGCGCATAGGCTAATATCCTCTCCCCCTTTTCCTTCAATTTTCAAGTGCTTTTTCCGGCGAATCAAGTAATTTTCTTCCCTTAACTTTGTTCAATACTCCATTTTGGTTTGTGATTTTACTCTTTTCTCCAATTTCTTTGAAATTTTTGGTATTGTTTCGTATTTTCATTAATCTCCTTGTTATTATATTGTTAAATTCATCACTTTTCTTGCATTTTATTCGTGGTTTTGTTGAATTTCTTATTTTTCTTTTAATGCTGATTTGCTATTATTGTTTATTTTTCTTTACTCATCACTATTGTTTATATTTTTTATTTCTTCTAACCCGCATTTGAATTGCCCGATTGCCACTGTTTAATATATTTGAACTTGCTAAATTTTGAGCTAGTTTGGTGAATTAGTCATTATGCTACTGAATTGGAAATTAACTAATGCAAGGGTCTCTTTAGTGTAAGAATTACTGTTTTGGCAAGAGTTTTGATCAATTTCCATGCAGGTACATGGCTGAGGGGCGTGAGAGACCTCAAAAGGTAGGTGTCTCCAAGAGAAGGCGTTCAGACCCGATTGACCCACCTGCACCTGCACCACCTACACCTCGACCACCTGCCCCTAGAGTCCAGCTCCATCTCCAGCTCCCGCATGACATAGACTCTTATAGTTTCAGAGCCCTACTCACGAGGTTCGTTACCAGCAGCTACGGTACAGGTAGTTAGGCTGTAGGAGATGCATTAACTAGCAGGCATTGGAGACAGTTGGCCTAGCTACTGAGGTTCGAGAGTTACTTTAGACTCCACCTTTTGAGGCCTTCTTTGGGATTGTGGAGCCAGCTTATAAAGAGCTCACACTTGAGTTCGCCTCCACTTTCTTCCTTCAGACGCAGATTAGGGACTAGTCGCAGCTAGAGGCCATTTCGTTTCGGTTAGGGGGGCAGACTTGCATGATGAGTATTCCCCAGTTTGGTGTTACACTTGGCCTCTATGACCAGGCAGCCATAGAGTCAGATGATTTCAAAGGTTCCTTATATGACCCAGGAGTTTCTTTTGACAAGGCTTGGGAGACCATCTCAGAGGGGGATGACCTTACTACCCGAGCAAGTCCAAGGCATCTAGCCCTTCTAATAGCCTGCGCTATCTTCACTGCCTACTCGCATATACATTGATAGGGCGAGAGGACAATTTTAGAGTGGTCACCCAGCCTGATGTATTTTGTTTATGGGCCCTACATTAAAGGTGGAGGGTGGACATGGGGTATGTGTTAGCCAAGCAGTACAAGATTGTTACTGGGGACCCGAAGGAGACTTTTATCTGTTTCGGAACTTATGTGACCAGGATTGCTAGGAGGATGAAGCTACTAGACAGAGCTCTGTTGGATGAGTTGATGCTTGTGGGCGAGATGACCCTTACTCGCCTCTATACTATGCAGCATATGAGGATGATCACCCAGAGGACAGGGCCTTTGGGACTAGAGTACAAACTTATTCGGTCGATAGCCCGGGTAGCTCAGGAGGAGTAGGGGGAGCACCCTAGACCTGTAGACATTCCTGGCTTCTCCCGACCTTCATCCTCATTAGCTCCTCGGCCATCTAGTGTGCAAATTGATGAGCTGACTGCAAGATTTGATTGGATCACCAACATGTAGCAACAACACATAGATACAGGTTTGACAGGTTTGAGCAGGAGGTTAGAGTGCAATTCCAGCACTTTGATGCTGTGCAGAGGTAGATTCTGGATTTGCTACAAAAGCAGTAGGCCCAGGGAGACAGGATAGAGTCAACCTTGTAGCAGAATATGATGGACGATTTTGACTTTGTTAATTTTGGCGAGTATTTTCCACCTCTAGCAGCCGATGATGCACTTCCTCCAGTAGCACCACCTCCACCACCACCACTAGCCCAACAGGATAAGTAGGGCAATATCTCTTTGTATTTATCTCTTTTCTTTTATATGTACTTATTATGTTGCTTCCCAACTCTTTTATACATTGCAGACAGTGTGTCTTTCAAGTGTGGGGTGGGTAAGTTATTGTTTTGTTTTTATTTTCTTATATTTTCTGATTTTTATATAGTGTATTATTGATGATGTATAGATTTAGGACACTTACGATGTTTATTAGATTTTTGTTTATCTTTGAAAGATTGATAGTTATGATTATGAGCATGAGATTTTTCCTCCTTGTTGGTTGTTGCTTTTGGAATATTATTGAGCAATTTTTAGTTTATCATAGTGGCTGGGTTAAATCAGTGTTACTTGACCATTCTTTAAGTCAATTAATTTGAATTTGATTATTTCGCATAAGCCACCCTTTTTCAGACTTCAATATTCGACTTTGGGAGACGATTTCGCATATTGAAGGACGGACTCTAGTGGTTTAAGCATCACATTGAAGATCAAGAGTGTATTTGGAGGCATTCAAGAGGTAATTTGAGGTTCATCATTCAGATTTTGGGATTTAGGGTTGTTCATCTGACTTGATGAAGAAGGGTGTACATGTTTTCAATTTACTTTTCTGTATTTGTTCCTTAGTTTGCGTTATGTATTAGCATGAGTAGCTAGAATTGTTGAACCCTTTGGGGTTCCTTTGTTATTGGATTGCATTTATTGTTTATGAGATTTTGATTATCAATGCTTGTATTCTTCTTGCTTTCATTATTAATAAGAAATTGTATTATTCATGTGACGTTGTGAATTGTGATGTTCAGATTGCTTTATGTAATTGAGAAGTTAATTTAGTAACTGGAAATTTGAATAGCAAGAACTAGTGAATGATCACTTAGAGATAAGGGTAATTGACTAGCCGGATTAAAAATTAACAACTCTTAATAGTAGTGGATTTAATCTTAAAGCTAACCTAAAATCAATCATTATGAAGAGATTCCATCATTTAGGTTCTTAGGTTTAGGGGAAATCGAATTCAATTTAGAATTTGCTCACGGGTAATCATAATTGGTAATCAATATAATCTCTACCTTCACTAAAATCCAACTAGCTTAGGTCCCCTTAGGTTTGCTTTTTCCCTTGATTGTTTCACTAAATCTTTGCAGACTGTTTGACATTTAGTTAATCACTTAGCTTGCATGTAGTTATATAATAGTAAATTCATCGACTGTGTTAAGGTTAGATAATATGAGACGCTGCAGTAGCTCTAGGATCATCCTTTCCCGAGAATACGACCTTGATACTCGCCATTAGTGCTAATATGCTTTGTATTCTTCTTATTTTTAGAACTTGCTCGATAATTCCTATTGAGGTCACATGGACAATCAAATGTTATGAAATGATAAGGGTACTTAGGATTCACCATTCTAGCTAAAAGCAACCTGTGAATATTTCCCATTGGTTAGCCAAGTTGAGCATATCCACTTTCTTCATGTTTACCATTATGCTTAATCATCACATTTTGTTAAGCCTTTCGTTTGTCAATCCCTACCATATTTCTAGAATTTTTGCAATGTGTTCATTGAGTTGTTGAGTAAAATGCCAGTTTTATTTGTACTTCGAATTCACTGAGTCCTTTAGAACCTTTGGTTTAGATGCTCCCTTCAATCCAAAGTAATTTTATTATATTGTTTCTTCTAAAAAAAAAAGAACACAACACACAAACAACACAGTCCTTTATTGAGTGTTAATTCATTTCTCACTCTTTGAGCATCTTGTTTTAGAGACTTGGAACTATAGTGAATTTAATTATCTTTGTTTGGCATTTAGTCCTTTTTGAGCTAAAATTGTGGGTAAGGCATTGCAAAGTCCAGAAATTATTTACACCTCATTTCTAAATCTCCATACCTAAACCTAAGCCTTATTACAACCCTTGTGAAGACCCTTTAATTGTTATATGTGATTGTTTGTAGTAGCGGAGATGGGATTTAATGTGTGCTAAACACGACCAGCAATCTATAGGCAAATGCACCTATCGAATGTAATCTAGCTATGGCAAGTATCAATATCATATCCCACGGAAACTAAGAAACTACTACTACTACGCTATTCTTATTATCTAACTGATCAAAAGGTGGTGAAACTTAGTAACTAAAAATGATTGAGAATGCAATTGAAAGCTAAAACTTAAAAAAGAGAATGAGAGTTGAAGAAAGACAATAAGATGAGTTAACCCAATTGGGGATCACTTTAGCTAGCCGGCTTACAAATAACAAATTATGAATTGATTGATTAAGAATTGTGATTTGTGGATAATTTCTTGAATGAATTGGCTTCTCTCTCGAGTTAACAAATCCCTAATCCAAAAGATCTAAAGCTGGAATCTCTTCCTAACAATCGATTTTAGAACAACATTAATCTTTAAAATACTACTAATAAGAGTGTCTAGTTCTTATTCCAAGTGGGTTTGCTAGAATTAGTTACACATGTTCATGATTAAACTAAAACAAGAATTGAATACAAAGTAGACAAGAATCGAAAAGAACATGAACACCCTTTTCTCAAATGGTGAGATGCTATCCTCTCTTGGATAACTCTGTATCAACACTCTACAGCTCAAATCTCTTTCTTCTTTCCTTTGAATCTTCGACCTAATCCTTAATGAGCAGCTCTCTTGATAATGTTGAAGTGGAAATCGTCTTTGTTTTCCTCTTTTTGATCATCTCGAAGTTAGCTCTAAAGTTTGTCTCAGATACTTCTAAGTTATGCTCTTTTTCTCTATGTGCGGCTCTCTCTATTCTTTCTTTTTCTTTTCTTTTAATTTAGGTTTTGGGACTCAACACGGCCTGGATTTGGGTCGTGCTGACCATGCCGCATTGAGCCAAAAGTGTACTTTTGCCCTTCTTCAAGACAGCTTGGATTCTCCCTCGTGCTCCTCAGCACGACCATGATCTTAGGTCGTGTTACTCATGGAAACCGTGTTGCAGATCAGTTCTTTTCACCCTAGGTAAGGCATTTCAACATGCCTCCTGACCCTGACCGTGCTCCTCAGCACAAGCGTGTGGCTAGGGTGTGTTGAACAGTCTAACATGCCCGATTCGTCTGTTTCTTCCCGATTCTGGTCTGATTTCTCTCTAAATTAGATGATGTGCCTAAAAAAACACCTAAAATACAAAGGAAACTAAAACAGGGTGATTCTAATACAAAAACACATAAATTGCTCTAAAAGTAACTCAAGATCAAGCATGCAAAGATGTGTAAAATCAAGGATATCAAATCACCCCTATACTTAAGCTATTGCTTGTCCTAAAGCAATCACCAGTTTAGATCATAGGCTTGCAATGAACCCTTCTTAAAGTTCATGAATTGGATTAGAATTAAGCAACATTCAATCTATCCCAAATTGAAACTCAACTAAAAACTAAACCAGTAATCTAAACAAGAGTAATTATCATGTTAGTGGATGAAGAAGTTAAATAGTACATTCAACATGAAATATTCAAGAAACCATATGCCTCAAAAAGAATCACTCTATGCACTATGTGTTTAAAAGGTAGTCATCAATCTCTCGACGCAATTATATTCAACCTACTTACCATAGGCTTGCTCATAAATCCCATCTCCACTACTACAAACAATCAAATATCATAATTCAAGGGTCTTTACAAGGGTTGTAATGGGGCTTAGGTTTAGGTGTGGAAACTTTGGGAGTTTGTAAATAATTAATGAACTCTTGCACTGCCTCCCCCACAATTTAGCTCAAAAAGGACTATATGCCAAATACTATAGTTCCAAAGTCTCTAAAACAAGATGCTCAAAAGGTGAAGAATGAATGAATACTCAAAAAAGTACTATTTATTCTGTTTGTTTCTTTTTTCTTTTTTGAAGAAGAAACAAAAATTTATTTTTGGATTGAAGGGAGCATCTAAACAAGATGTTTGAGGGACTTAGTAAATTCAATAAAACCGGCATTTCATCCAACAACTCAATGAACACATTGCAAAATTTCAAGAAATAGGGTAGGGATTAAAAGGGAAAGACTTAACAAGGTGTGATGGTAAAGCAAAGTGGTAAAATGAAGAAAATGGATAGATCCAAACTTGGCTAACTAATGGAAAATATTTACAGGTTGGATTTTAGCTACAATCGAGAGGGAGACTGAATTCAGTTAAGACTTCGTCCACCGGTAATTGCAATTGATAATCAATTTAATTATTTTTACAAAAATCCAATTAACTTAGGTCCCTAGGGTTTGCTTTTCCTTCAAGAGTTTTCCTAAATCCTTTCAGATAATTTGACATTTAATTACTTGTTTATTTTTAATAAATAATAGAACAACACTTCATTGAATTTAGTTTAGATAATGTAAGATGCTACAGTAGGTCTAGGTTCACCCTTTCTCGAGAGTACGACCTTAATACTATCTATGCTAGTCTGCGTCGATTGCTTCACTGCCTTAGATTGTAGCTACATAAATAGCATATCAAGTATTTGGTGTCGTTGCCGGGGAGTTACTTTTTGTGTGAACTAGAACGAAAACTTGTGTTTTTGTTAATTTAGCCATATTTACTTTTCTCTCTTTATTTTGCTTTATTTTATTCTTTCATTGTTTTAAGTATTGTTGTTCTTTGGTCGCTACATTCCACTTGTAGGTAGTTTATGACTAAGAGCTCAAACTTTGATCTTATAGAACCTTTGTCTGATCCAGAACGATCCTTCAGACTCTTAAGGAAGAGTTTGCAATTAGAAGAGGAGGAGACTGAGGTTGAGGTACCTGTAGATAGACTAGAAGGGATGGAGAATCACAATGGTTTTGCTGCAGATGCAAACAGAAAGATGTACAAGTTCGCTAGACCATCATTGGATGGGACACAAATGAGTATACTCAGATCGGCGGTGGTAGCTAACAATTTCAAGATAAAGCCAAATGTGATCCAGATGGTACAGCAGAGTGTACAGTTTGGGGGGCTGCCAAGCGAGGATCCTAATGCCTATATCGCCAACATTTTGGAGATATGCGACACTTTCAAGATAAATCGAACTACCGATGATGCCATCCGGCTGAGATTATTTCCATTTTCTTTAAGGCATAGAGCAAAGAGATGGCTGCAGTCCTTTCCACCGTACACTATTACAACCTGGAAATCATTAGTTGAGAAATTTCTTTACAAGTATTTTCCTCCAATTAAAACTGCTAAATTGAGAAATGACATTTCTTCTTTTGTGCAGATGGACGATAAGAGCATGTACGACGCCTGGGAGAGGTATAAAGACTTGTTGAGATGCTATCCACATCACGGTCTACCAGTATGGATGCAGGTCCAGACCTTTTACAGCGGTTTGAACCTTGCTACGAGGCAAATGGTGGACGCTATGGTAGGTGGAGCTTTAAACAGCAAGACGCCGGAGCAGGCACAGAACCTGATAGAGGAGATGGCCATGAACAACTACCAGTGGAAATCCTCTAGGAGTCGGGAGTCAGCCGGTCAAACAAGGAATGGTCAACCAGTTAGACTCCACAGCAGCCTTAGCAGCTCAAGTGGAGCTTCTGACTAAGAGGTTAGACCAGCTTCAGATGCCGGTTCATGCAGCCCAATTAAGTTGTGAATTTTGCAGTGGCCTACACTATAGTGCAAACTGTAATACGGGAGGTATATTTGCTTCTAGTAATAATTCTTCCTCTATTGTTTCTGCTGACATGGAACAGATAGACTACATGGGTAATACCCCTAGACAACAGAACAACCCATACAGCAGCACATACAACCCCAGCTGACGTAACCATCCAAATTTCGGGTGGAGAAAAAATAATGCCGAGGGTCCACCAGGCTTTCAGAGACTGCATCAGCAGCCACCACAACCGTAGCAGCAAGCTATACCATCACAGCCTCCTCCACCAGCCGAAAAGAAATCTAACTTGGAGGAGCTGATGATGAAGTTTGTCACATCGACGGAGACGAGATTCCAGTAGATAGACAGTACCCTTAGAAATCAGTAGGCATTCACCCAGAATTTAGAGAGTCAAATTGGGCAGATTTTTAAGATGCTGTCTGAGAGGCCACAAGGATCGCTCCCTAGCACAATGATTTGGTGAATGGGTGTTTGATTTTCTGATTTCATTTCCATTATACAAACTCAATTCATTTGTTTCTAAACCTCACTTATCGACTTTGCAAGATCAATTTCATCAATTGAAGGAAGGATTACACTTGTTTCAACATCGATTTGAAGATCAAGACAAGATTTAGGAGCATTCAAGAGGCAAATTAGGGTTTGATATTTTGAATTGGAAAATTAGGGTTTCTCATCCAACTTGAAGTAGAAGGGTGTACATGCCTTTAATTTACTTTTATCATTTTATTCCTTATTTTGTGAAGCTTATTAGTATGAGTAGCTAAATTGTTGAACCCAATTGGGGTTCCTATATTTGTGGATTGATCTTAATGTTATGAAAGCATTCCGCTTGAACTTGAAAAGCCCGGCTAGAGAAGCCCAATTGCGTGGTGCTCCATCGGCTGGGATGATGAGAGTGGATTGGAATAATTTGAATATGAATTAATGAGGTTAAGTTTTTTTTATTTATTTTATCTGATTTCTTTTTTATTTTATCTGAAGCACAAATTCCACTTTTTATAGGCCCAAAAATTCTTTCACAAAACTAATAAACCTAATTTTGATTGTCAATTCTTGATTCTTCTTGCTTTTATTATTAATGAGAAGTCACTTTATTCATGAGACGTTGTGAATGGTGGAATTTAGATTGCTTTATGTAATTGAGAGATTCGTTTAGTAATCGAAAAACTGAATAGCAAGAACGGGTTAATAATCACTTAGAGATAAGGATAATTGACCAGCCGGATTAAGAATTAACAAAGCTTAACAGAGGCGGGTTAGACCTTAATGCTAATAGAATAATCAATCGTTAGGAAGAGATTCCAACTTTAGGTTATTAGGTTTAGGAATTCAGTTATCTCGAGAGGGAGGCCAAATTTAGTTAAGACTTCATCCACGGGTAATTGCAATTGATAGTCAATTTAATCTTTATCTTTACAAAAATCCAATTAACTTAGGTCCCCTAGGGTTTGCTTTTCCTTCGAGAGTTTTCCTAAATCCTTTCGGATAATTTGACATTTAATTACTTGTTTGTTTTTAATTAATCATAGAACAACACTTCATTGAATTCTTTAGGTTAGATAATGTAAGATGCTACAGTAGGTCTAGGTGCACCCTTTCCCGAGAATACAACCTTGATACTCACCATTTGTGCTAGTCTGCATCGATAGGTTCACTGCCTTAGATTGTAGCTACAAAAATAGCATATCAAGTTTTTGAGGTCGTGGTGGTGGCTACGGAAATCGTGCCAAAATGGCACTTCTAGGGGCAGCTTCTTGACAATTCAGCATGGCCGGAGTCCAGGCCGTGCTCAATCTTGGAATGCTAGTCCTTGCTCAATTTAATGGATTCCGGTCCGTAATTGTGCGTATTTCCCTCGATGACAATGACCTGAAACGTGAAAGGAAACAAAAGACAGGTGATTCTAGCATAAAACAAGATAATTATGCAAAAGAATGTAAAAAATTGGGCATGCAAATATGTGTAATATGATGCCTATCAGCATTCTCAACACACTTGCATTAGTCAATTTCCAATTCAGCAGCATAATTACTAATTCACCAAACCAGCTCACAATCTAGAAAATTAAAATATATAAAACAGCAGGAATAGAGTAATTCAAAGGCAAAAAAGAAGAAATTAAAAATATAAAAATAGTAATGAATAAAGCATAATAAAGCAATTATAGCATATCAAAATTAAAAGAAAAGCAAGAAATTCAACAAAACAACGAATAAAATTCAACAAAAGTGACAGATTTAACGAAATATAAAAGTTAATAAGGAAATTGATGAAAATAAGAAACAATACCAAAAATTACAAAAATAACTAAAGAAATTAAAGAAAAGAGCATAATCACATACCAAAATAGAGTATTGAACAAGTTAAGGGAAGAAACTTACTTGATTTGCCGGAAAACACTTGAAAATTGAAGGAAAAGTGGGAGAGGATATCAGACTATATGCACGAAGAGAGAAAAGAGCTAAATGTTTTGAACCTGTGATATGTTACGGCTTATAAAGGCGGCGTCAACACGTCATGTTCGGGCCGTCTTGGCCGGCCTGATTTGGTTTTAGACGTGTTGATCAAGATAAATGTAAGTCTTGAAAATTGTGCTGAATTCTTGTCATTCTCAATATGGTGTGTATGCCCTCAACACGGGTGTGTTATGTGACACGAACGTGTTCACAGCTGGTGTCACTCTCAGAAAACATGCTAAAGTCTGATTTTTCTCTCAATACAGTTTGGTTGCCCACAACACGCCCGTGCTGATAAGCACTGGTGTGCTCACAGGGCGTGCTGAAACCCATAATTTATTTCCAGCACTTTTTTCATGCCCAATTTCTTGCAATTTTCAACAATCAAACATCCAAGTTACCTTCCATATATCTCAAAACACTTAAATGTCATACAAAACTCAAAAATTAAATGAAAATGAAGACTAAAACTAAGAAAATTTTCCAAAACCAATGATCAAAATGTTGAAAACATAAAATAAAAGTTGGGGTGCCTCCCAAATGCGCTTCTTTTTTATGTCGAGTCATTTAGCTGGATTGATAATGCTTGAGCTGCTCTTATTGATGCAATACAACGTTGGCTTGCTCCTTGAGCTCCAATGAATTACCATAGTAATGCTTCCACCTAAGCCAATTGACCTTGAAGTTTCCCTTCTCCAGATGGTGCAACTCCACTGTGCCATATGGGAAAACTTGTTGAACAATGAACAGTCTTGTCCAACAGCTCTTTAGCTTCCTAGGAAAGGGTCAGAGTCGTGAGTTATACAATAACACACTATCCCCAACTGGGAACTTCTTTGTGCTCCTTAGCCTCTTGTCATGCCATTTCTTGGTATGCTCCTTGTAGATTAAGGAGTTTCCATATGCTTGATTACGACACTTATCCAAGTCGTTAATCATAGGCACCAATCTAATTCTTCAACGAATGCAAAGGAAGAAAATTAGTTAATCGAGTGTTGATATCATTCTCTGAATGATCGCAAACGAATATTTTATAGGAAAGATGGAACGATGAGAATCTAGTCATGAATAAATATTCTCATTCAGGACTTGCACCATTAGGATCTCCATCATTCCTTATTCCTTTAAGTACGACGACATATAACGACACAAGGATTAGCGTAAGGAATCATGAAAATGCAATTGATAAGCTTGACTAGTGGCATTGGGGCTTAACTTGAAGATCAAGTAGGACATGAAGTAAATCCACGTGCGTAAGGGAGAAATCATAATGTTATCAATGAATTTGAGCATAACAAAATCAGAAATGAGAGCTTTTTTATCTTTGAGATGCATATAATTAATTAATTTGGTATGGAGTGTTATTAAGTAGGGCCACATGAATTTCCCCTTATTTTCATTAATCTGGTTCATAAAATTTGGGATCTCCATCATTCCTTGTTCCTCATGGCACGAGGACTCGTAATGACACAAGGATTACTGTAAGGGGTGGTTAACCACTCTCGTAGTCCTAAATCTTATGAGCCAGCTTAACAAAAACAAGGAGAAATCTACACAGGCCTACTTAATAACACTTTGACCCATATTATTTCATTATATGTGTCCCAAACATCAAAATGCTCACATTTCCACTTATATGACGCTTGGATTTATGGAAAACAACATGATTTCTCCCTCATGCGCATGGATTTACGTCTTGTCTTGCTTGATCATCAAGCCAATCCCTAATGCCAGTAGTTAGGCTTTTTAATTGCATTCCCATGATTCCTTATACCAATCCTTGTGTCATTAGGAGTCCTCGTGCCTCGAGGAACAGGGAATGATGAAGATCCTATTGGTGCAAATAATGAATAGGGATGTTTGAGCTTGTCTTGATTCTCGGCATTCCCTCTTTCCTCTTAAAGTTACGTTTGCGATTATTGGAAGAATGATATCAATACTCGATCAACTAATTTTCTTTCATTGCATTTGTCCAAGCATTGGATCGGTGCATATGATTGTCACTTCCATGTTATTTAACTAAACTGTCCTATTTATGCTCGCCAAATAAAATGAAAACATCATACGAGACATCAATTAGAAAGAGATGAACAAAAGAAACAAATGAGAACATAGGTAGGATTTCGAATCGGATAAGGAAAGAAATCACAAGTTCTTTATTTTATTCCATGGCTAAGTGTAAGGATCAAATCAAATTGATTTAAACATAAGGGTAAACAAAGAACACAAAAGAAAGGCAGGATGTGAGCAATAAGTCTAGGTTCGCTAGTACGACAATCATAGGTACTGATCCTACCTATGAAGAAAGAAAATTAGTTCCTTGTGTATTGATATCATTCTCCCAATGATTAGGGATGAATCTTTTATACGGAAAAGGGAATGATAGGAATCGAGGCACGCTTAAATGTTCTAATTCAGGATTTTCACCATTGGGATCTCCATCCTTCCTTGTTCCTCTAGTCATGACGACTCCTGATGACGTAAGGTTTAGCGTAAAGAATCCTAGGAATGCAATTGACAAGCTTGACCACTGGCATTGGGCCTTAGCTTGATGGTCAAGTAGAACGAGATGTAAATTCATGTGCGTAAGTGAGAAATCATGTTGTTTTCAATTAATCCAAGCGTAATACAAGCTAAAATTTGAGCTCTTTGATGTTTGAAATGTAGATAATGAAGTAATTTGGGTCAAAGTGATAGTACGTAGCCCCAATTCAGTTCAACCGCTAAGAAAGGTTAGAAAAAATATTACTTAAAAAGATGATCAAGAATTAGAATTTAGAAAACTTGTTCCTAAATCCCTAATGGTTGCTACTTATGGTTAGCTACAATCTAAGGCAGTGTACCTATCGATGCAGTCTAGCACTAATGGCGAGTATCAAGGTTGTATTCCTCGGAAAAGTGAAAGCCTAGAGTTACTTCTTTGTTCTTTGTTATATTAACCTAAAATGAATGATGAATGATTTTTAAACTAATTACTAGCTACAAGCTAAGTTCTAAGGGAGATGCATAACTAAATGGATAAATGAAACAACCAAGACAAGAAAGCAAACCTAAAAGGAACCTAAACTAGTTGGCAATCAAACAAAAGATAAAGGATTGATGACTCCAATTATGCTACCCGTGGACAAATTCTTAACTGAATTCGGTTTCTCTCTCGAGATAACCAAATTCCTAAACTTAATAACCTAAAGTTGGAATCTCTTCCTAATGATTGATTCTTAAATTAGCATTAAGCTTTAATCCGCCTCTATTAAGCTTTGTTAATTCTTAATCCGGCTAGTTAATTATCCTTATCTCTAAGTGATTATTAACCAGTTCTTGCTATTCAAAATTCCAATTGCCAAATGGACTTCTCAATCATATAAAGCAATCTAAACACCACAATTCACAACATCTAATGAACAATGCATTATCTTATTAATACTGAAAGCAATAAGAATACAAAACTAACTTAGATAATCCAACAATATAACGTTAAGCCAATATAGTAAAGAAATCCCAATGGATTTAATCAATCTAGCTAAACATGTTTGATGTGCGTAAAATACACACATCTAAATGGAGTTTTTAAGATTGATTTTATGGACATTTGGATATGAATTGATCCCAACACTCACCCTATACGTATGTTTGTGTGCATTAGGTCCAAAAGAGGTTAAAGGATGATTTAGGAAAGAATTGGAGCATAATTGGACTTCAAAGCTGCCGAAACGAGCTAAGTATGCCCATGTGGAAGGTTAACACGGCCGTGTTGGATTCAACACTGGCTGTGTTACCAACACGGCCACCAACACGGCCGTGTTGGATGCGTCAAACATGAAAGAAAAAGAAGCTTTTAGGGAGCACGGCCAGGAACTCCATCCCGTGTCCCCAACACGGCCAGGGACACGGCCGTGTTGGTGGCGACAGGAGGTATTAATTAAAAGAACGAAGAGAGGAAAGGAAGAAGGCAGCTAGGGTTAGAACATCCAAAACTCATCTTTTTCTCTGTCTAAGGGTTTTCCTAGCTGAAACCAAGGGAAAAGGAGACTTGGATCAAGGTTTTCAATCGGATTCCCTTCAAAGGAAAAGAAGGGGGGAAAATAGTGACATAGAGCCCTGGCGGCTGGTTCGGTTTCTGCACATTAGTGAGTGCGAGAGAGAGTTGCGGGGAGTAAGAATCCCGGAATCGCAAGGTTCCGAGTGCAAAACAGTAGTGGAGCAATTCAAGAGGCAGTTTGGGAGAATAATCAAAGTGTAGATCCAGATTTGGAGCTGTTCATCCAATTTGAGAGAAAAGGGTGTACATGTTTTATTTTTACTATTCTTTCATTGTAATTGATTTCCTAGATTATTTTAAACACGAACATATTTAGCTAGACTGATTTAATCCATTGGGATTTCCTTACTATGTTGGCTTGATATTATATTGTTGGATTGTTTGGGTTAATTTTGTATTCTTCTTGTTTTCAGTATTAATAAGATAATGCATTATTCGTGAGGCGTTGTGAATTGTGATGTTTAGATTGCTTTATGAGATTGAGAAATCCGTTTGGCAATTGGAATTTTGAAAAGCAAGAACTGGTTAATAATCGCTTAGAGATAAGGATAATTAACTAGCCGGATTAAGAATTAACAAAGCTTAATAGAGGCAGATTAAAGCTTCATGCTAATTTAAGAATCAATCGTTAGGAAGAAATTCCAACTTTAGGTTATTAGGTTTAGGAATTCGGTTATCTCGAGAGAGAAACCAAATTCGGTTAAGAATTCATCCACGGGTAGCATAATTAGACTCACCGATCCTTTATCTTTTGTTTGGTTGCCAACTAGTTTAGATTCCCTTTGGGTTTGTCTTCTTGTCTTGATTATTTCATTTATCAATTACTCCTGCATCTTCTTCAGAACTTAGCTTGTAGTTAATGGTTAGTTTAGAAATTATTCATCATCCATTTTAGGTTAATATAACAAAGAACAAAAAAGTAACTCTGGGTTTTCGCTTTCCCGAGGAATACGACCTTGATACTCGCCATTAGTGCTAGACTGCATCGATAGGTACACTACCTTAGATTGTAGCTAACACAAGTAGCACGCATCAATGTTCATTATCAAAACCCACAAGAATTCAATTACAATAATGAGTAAAGGTAGAGAAACCCGATTACACCCTTTGATGGGAGTAAACAGCCCCAATTCCTCTTGCTCGAATTGAATCGATTCTTGTTCCTCTTGTTCAAATTGAAACCAATCAACGAACCTCACCCAATCTTCAATCTTTGAAGGGAATCTAATTGAAACCTTGGTCCAAGTCTCCTCTTTCCTTGGTTTCAGCTTAGAAAACCCTTAGAGAGAGAAAAATTAGGGTTTGGGACATTCTCAACCCCCCCCCCTATTTTTCTTTCTTTCCTCTTGCTCTTTCTTTTAATTAATTCGTCCTGTTGCCGCGAACATGGCTGTGTTGATGCCTGTGTTAGGAACACGGGTTGGTGTTGATGGGCGTGTTTGGAACACAGCCCCATGCTAATGCCCGTGTTACTCTCTGTGGTTGTGCTCCTTAACGCTTCTTTTTCTTTGCTGTCGAATGAACCCAACACAGCCCGTTTTGGTGCCCGTGCTGGGAACACGGCCAGTGTTAAAACTAACACGGCCATTTTAGATTAGGGATGCACAAACTCGACTTGTTTCGGCAACTTTGATGTCCAATTCTGCTCCAATTATTCCCTTTTTCACTCTTTCACTTCTTTTGGACCTAAAGCACACAAACAAATGCATAGGGTGAGTGTTGGGACCAATTCACATCCAAATGTACATAAATTCTGCCTTAAAACCCCATTTAGATGTGTATATTCCACGTACATTTATCCCAATTTTGAAATACTCCATAAGAAGATGATCAATTTACTTGAATGTTTCTTGAGCATGCATTCTATACAAGAACACAAAGACAAAACAAATAAGCTTTAAGGTAAAAATACCAATTATTATTCAATTTCTCACTTCAACTTTAAGTTTAACTTTTTAATTCTTTACATCAAAATTCGTACTAGGCTTATATAGGCCTTAGGATATCCTAAATTTTAATTAATAAGGATTTACATCTGATCTAAGATAAAGATAGCCTTCCAAAATAAGCCATAAGCCCCTAGTTTACATAAGTCATATAGATGGGCCTCAAAAACATAAGCTAAGTTAGCCTAAAGTCTTCATATGCTTCAATTCAGCTTTTTGATCTTTTTAAGCCCAATTAGATTCATTCAAGCCTAATAAACTGAATTAGATTAATGAATCTTGAACTTGACTCCAATTCTTCAAGCCTTGATGCGTCCTTAGCCCAAATGTCTTGGGTAAGCTCATTGACTTGCAATTTGAGTTGAACTAGGACTCCTAGTTAAATTAGGATTCCTAGTTAAATTAGGATTCCTTTTATTGCTTGAACTCTTAATATCATCAGGACTCCTTGTAGGATTAGGATTTCTAGTTGAATCAAGACTTCTTATTTGATTAGGATTCCTTGACTAGTAGGATTTGCATCATCAAGACTCCTTATTGGAGTAGGATTCGTTGTGCTAGTTTGGTTAATATTAATCATTCTTCGAATAATCATGGAGAAATCTTTTAGAGGAAAGAGAGAACACCGAGAATCGCGGCACATCCAAATATTCATATTCAGGATTTACACCATTAGGATCTCCATCCTTCCTTGTTCCTCTAGGCACGAGGACTCTCGATGATGCAAGTTTGGGCGTAAGGAATCATGGGAACGCAATTAATAAGCTTGATGATCAAGTAGGAGAGATGTAAATCCAAGCATATAGGGGACAAATCAAGTAGTTTTCGATAATCCAAACGTAATATAAGCCGAAATTCAAGCGTTTTGATGTTTGAAATGCATATAATGAAGTAATTTAGGTCGGAGTATTTTTAAGTAGGTCCACCCGAATTTACCCTTATTTTTACTAAGATAGCTCATAAAATTTGGGACTACAAGAGTTGTTGCCTAGTCAACTCCTCTCCAGTTCTTGATTTGACTTATAGTTTATTAATCTTTCGTTATTTACTTATTCTTAATTAGCTTCTAACATCTTCTTCTTATGAAATAAGGGCTTTTACATTATAAAACCCGTACACAACTGAGTACTTCAGGCTAATGAGCATATTAATTTACTTTTCTACCTTGCAAGAAATCAAGTAATGGGTTCTTTTAAGAAGTTGTGGAGTGATCAGCACTCATGCTAGCAAGCATAGACTTATCCCTCATGTCCTTCTTTTCGCTTGTGCTCTTTGTCTACATTTGTATTTATATAAATTTGATTTGATCTGTACGCTTAGCTGTATGAAAGTGCGTGGAAGCGACAATTATAGGCATTGATCCAATGCTTAGAGGAATGCAAAGAAAGAAAATTAGTTGATCGTGTACTGATATCATTCTCAAAATGATCGTGGAGGAATCTTTTAGAGAAAATAGGGTACGCCGAGAATCGAGGCATGCCTAAATGTTTTGACTCAGGATTTGCACCATTAGGATCTCCATCCTTCCTTCTTCCTCTAGGCACGTGGACTCCTAATGACATAAGGTTGGACGTAAGGAATCATGAGAATGCAATTAACAAGCTTGACTGGTGGTATTAAGGCTTAGCTTCATGATCAAGCAAGAGAGACATAAATCCAAGCACATAAGGGAGAAATTATGTTATTTTCGATTAACCTAACTATAATACAAGCCAGAATTCGAGCGCTTTGATGTTTGACATGCATATAATGAAGTAATTTAGGTCGGAGTGTTTTTAGATAGGCCCACACAAATTTATCCTTATTTTTGTTAAGCTAGCTTAAAAAATTTTAGACTACGAGAGTTGTTGCCTAGTCACCTTTCTAGTTCTTGATTGGACTTTAGTTTATTAATCATTATTTATTTATTTATTCATATTTAGCTTCTAGTCTCTTCTTCTTATGGAATGAGGCCTTTCGCAATATATAAACCTCATGGAACCGAATACTTGAGGTTAATGAGCATATTATTTTAGTTTTCTTCTTTGCAAAAAATCAAGTTATGTGTTCTGTCATGAAATTTATTGACTTATCAATACTTGCGCTAGCGAGCTTAGACTTATTCCTCACATCCTTCCTTTCTCTTGAGTTCTTTTTTTACGCTTGTGTTTAAATCAATTCAATTTTGTCCTTACGCTTAGCTGTATGGAAGAGAATAAAGAACTTGTGATTTCTTTCCTTATCTGATATGAAATCTTACCTATATTCTCATTTTATTTTTTTTGTCTCTCTTTCTAATCTCTATATAGTATGTTGGTATGGTTTTATATAGGGAGCATAAACACGATATGAATGTGCATGGAAGTAGCAATTATAGGCACCGATCTAATGCTTCAACGAATGTGAAGAAAGAAAATTGGTTGATCATCTATTGATATCATTCTCTGAATGAACGTGGAGGAATCTTTTAGATGAAAGAAGGAAAGCTAAGAATGGAGGCATGCCCAGATATTCTGATTCAAGATTTGCACCATTAGGATCTCCATCCTTCCTCGTTCCTCTAAACACGAGGACTCCTGATGACGCAAGGTTGGGCATAAGGAATTATGGGAGTGCAATTAACAAGCTTGACCGATGGCATTGGGGCTTAGCTTGATGATCAAGTAGGAGAGACATAAATCCACGCGTGTAAGAGAGAAATCAAGTTGTTTTCGATTAATCTAAGCGTAATACAAGCCAAAATTCTAGCACTTTGATGTTTAATATGCATATAATAAAGTAATTTTGGTCGGAGTATTTTTAGGTAGGCCCATCCGAATTTACCCTTACTTTTATTAAGCTGACTCATAAAATTTAAGACTACAAGAGTTGTTCCCTAGTCGACTCCTCTCTTATTCTTGATTTGACTTTAGTTTATTAATCTTTATCTATTTATTTATTGATTCATATTTAGGTTCTAGTCTTTTCTTTTTATGGAATAAGGGCTTTCGCACTATAAAAGCCTCATGCAACTGAATACTTGATGTTAATGAGCATATTATTTCAGTTCTCTACCTTGCACGAAATCAAGTTATGGGTTCTTTCAAGAAATTTACTTACTTATCAACACTCATGCTAGTGAGCATAGACTTATCTGTCACGTCCTTGTGTTCTTTGTCTATGCTTGTGTTTAAATCAATTTGATTTGATCCTTACGCTTAGCCATATGGAAGAGAACAAAGAACATGTGATTTCTTTCCTTATCAGATTTGAAATCCTACCTATATTCTGATCTTTTTCTTTTGTGTCTCTCTTTCTAATCTCTATCTAGTATGTTAGTTTTGTTTTATATGGGGAGCATAAACACGAATGCTGAGTGAAAGCGCGTGGAAGCGGCAATCATAGGCATTGATCTAATGCTTAGAGGAATACGAAGAAAGAAAATTAGTTGATCGTGTATTGATATCATTCTATGAATGATTGCAAAGGAGTCTTTTAGAAGAAAGAGGGAACGCCGAGAATTGAGTCATGCCTAAATATTGATTATGGATTTGCACCATTAGGATCTTCATCCTTTCTTCTTTCTCTAGGCACGAGGACTCCTGTAAAAGCTCATGGAAGCGAGGCACAAAAGATTAGAAAGAGAGGCATAAAAGAAACTAACAAAATGAGAGAAGTCAAGTTATGGGTTCTTGCAAGAACTTTACGGGCATATGAGGACCCGATCTAGCAAACCTAGACTTATTACTTATGTCTTTTCTTTATTTTGTGTTCTCTATCTACTCTTATGTTTAAATCAATTCGATTTGATCCTTGCGCTTAGCCATATGGAATAGAATTGGGCTTTATTAAACTTAACTCTCCATGTGGATTTGGTACTTTGGTCCAAATATCTTGAATAAGCGCATTTACAGCATCCTTTATTGATTTGGCTCTAGCACTTGTAATTGGGCCTCTCTCGACATTTGGGCTTAGAACATGATCTGCTTGACTTGGTTAGCTACTTGGCTCATTAGGCTTTGGGTTTTCATTAGTTCCTCTAGGCATGATGATTTTTTATGACATAAGGATTGATGTAAGGAATCATAGGAACTTAATTGATAAGCTTGACTTGTGGCATTGGGGCTTAGCTGATGATCAAGCAAGACGAGACGTAAATCCATACTCGTAAGTGAGAAATCATGTTCTTTTTTTTTATTAATCCAAGCACGAATGAGCGTGTTTTGATGTTTTAGAGGCATATAATGAAGTATATTGGGTCGAAGTGATATTATATACGCCCATACAATTTTCTCTTATTTTTCATTAAGGAATCATAGGAAAGCAATTGATAATCTTGATTGGCGACATTAGTGCGCGACTTGATGATCAAGTAGTATGAGACACAAATCGACAAGCATAAAGGAGAAACTATATTGCTTTAGATTAATATAAGTCGGAATGCAAACATTTTGATAATTGGGATGCATATAATGAATAATTTAGGTTGGAGTGTGATTAGGTATGCTCATAGGAATTTTCCTTTGTTTCCATTAAGCTTTCTCATAAAATTTAGAAATATCACAGTTGTTGTCCACTCAACTCCTCTATGGTTCTTGATTTGACATTAGTTTATTCATCTTTCTCTATTTATTTATTCATATTTAGCATCTTGTTTCTTCTTCTTATGAAATAAGGGCTTTCACACTATGTAAACTGCATGCAATCGAAAATTTGAGGCTACTGTGCATATTAATTCAGTTTTCTACCTCACAGAGAATTAAGTTGTAGGTTCTTTCATGAACTTTGTGGACTTATAAAGACCCGCACTAGCGAAACTGGACTTATCGCTCATGTCCTTCCTTCCATTTATGTTCTTTTATTCGTCTCTTTCTAATCTATGTCTTGTATAATTATTTGTCGAGCATAAACAAGAGTGTTAAGTTAAAGCGCATGGAAGCGGAAATCATAGGTGCCGATCCAATGCTTGGACAAATGCGAAGAAAGAAAATTAGTTGATCGAGTATTGATATCATTCTTTTAATGGCACACCTAAATATTTACGATTCAAGATTTGCACCATTAGGATCTCCGTCATTCCATGTTTCTCTAGGCACGAGGACTCCCTGACAGAAGGATTGGCATAATGGAACATTGGAACGCAATTGACAAGCTTGACTAATGACATTGGGACTTAGCTTGATGATCAAGCAAGACGAGATGTAAATCCATTCGCGTAAGGGAGAAATCATGTTGTTTTCGATTAATCCAAGCGTAATAGAAGCAGCAATTTAACCATTTTGATGTTTAGGATGCATATAATGAATTAATTTTGGTCAGAGTGTTGTTATGTTGGCCATTGAGAATTCTCAATTATTTTTATTAAGCTGCCTCACAGAATTTGGGCACGAGAGTTGTTGACCAGTCCACTACTATCTGCTTATTAATTTAACTTTAGTTTATTCATCTTTCTTTATTATGTATTCATATTTAGCTTCAAGTTTCTTCTTCTAATAGAATAAGGGCTTTCACACTATACAAACTGCATGCAACCGAATACTTGAGGCTAGTGAGCATATTGTTCTAGTTTCCTACAGTGCAGGAAATCAAGTTGTGGGTTCTTTCAAGAACTTTTTTGGACTTATCCAGACTCACGCTAGCAAACTTTGACTTATTACTTATGTCCTTCCCTTCTTTTATGTTCTTTGTCTACCCTTGTGTTTAAATCTATTAGATTTGATCCTTACACTTAGTCATATGGAAGAGAATAAAAAAATTTGATTTTTTCCTTATCGGATCCAAAATCCTACCTATGTTCTCATTTTGTTCATTTCTTTGGTGCCTCTCTTTCTAATCTTTGTTTAGTTTGAGGGTTTGGTTTTACTTGGGGAGCATAAACATTAGTGTTGAGGGAAAACTCATTGAAGCGGCAATCATAAGCACCGAACCAATGCTTGGACAAATGCAAATAAAGAAAATTAGTTGATCGAGTATTGATATCATTGTCAGAATGATCACGGACAAATATTTTGGAAGAGAGAGGGAACAGTGAGAATCGAGCCATGCCCAAATATTCCGATTAAGGATTTGCACCATTGGGATCTTCGTCATTCCTTGTTACTCTAGGCACGAGGACTCCTTATGACACAAGGATTTGAAATAAATTCAATTTGATCCTTATGCTTAGCCATTTAGAATAGTACAAAGAAGTTTTGATTTCTTTCCTTATTAGACTCAAAATCCTACCTATGTAATTATTTTGTTCTCCTCTTTTTGCCCCGCTTTCTAATCTTTGTCTACTATGATGATTTGGTTTGATAAGGGGAGTATAAATATAAGTGTAGAGTGAAAGTGCGTGGAAGCAACAATCACAAGCACTGATCTAATGCTTGAACAAAAGCAAAGAAAGAAAATTAGTTGATCGAGTACAGGCACCATTGGGGTCTCCATCATTCATTATTCCTCTAGGATGAGGACTCCTGATGACATAAGAATTAGATTAAGGAATCATGGGAATGCAATTCATAAGCTTGACTGGTGGCATTGAAGCATGACTTGATGATTAAGTAGGACGAGGTACAAATCCAAGCTCGAGTTTTGATGTTTGGGATGCATATAATGATGTAATTTCTGCCGAATTGTTAATAGGTAGACCCATGCAAATTTCCCTTTATTTTGTTATGCTGGCTCATAAAATTTGGAACTACAAACGTTGTTGACTAGTCAACTCCTCTCCGGTTCTTGATTTGACTTTAGTTTATTCATCTTTCTTTATTTATTTATTCTTATTTAGCTTGTAGTTTCTTCTTTTTATTGAATGAGAGTTTTCACAGCATGAATATGTATGCAACTAAATATTTGAGGCTAGTGAGCATATTATTTTAGTCTTCTATATTTCAGGACATTAAGTTATGGTTTCTTTCAAGAACTTTGTAGGCTTATGAAGACTCGCGGCGAACCTAGACTTATCTCCCATGTTCTTTCTTTTATGTTCTTTATCTACCATTGTCTTTAAATCATTTCGATTTGATCCTTACGTTTGCCATATTGAAGAGAATAAAGAACTGGTGATTTCTTTCCTTATCAAATCTGAAATGCGAGTTATATTCTCATTTTGTTCATTTATTTTTTGTGTCTCTTTTGAGTCATAAATCCACGTGTATAATGGAGTAATCATGTTGTTTTCGATCAATCCAAGCATAATACAAGTGGAAATGCAAGTGTTTTGATGTTTAGGACGCATATAATGATGTAATTTGGGTCGAAGTGCTATTAGTTAGGCCAAACAAATTTTTTTCTTATTTTTGTTAGCTGACTCTTAAAATTTAGGACTACGAGAGTGTTTAACCAGTCAACTCATGTCTGGTCCTTGATATGACTTTAGTTTATTCATCTTTCTTTATTTATTTAATCATATTTAGCTTCTAGTTTGTTCTTCTTACGTAATGAGGGCTTTCCTGCTATAAAAACAACATGCAGCCAAATACTTGAGGCTAGTGAGCATATTATTTTATTTTTATATCTTGTGAAAAATCAAGTTATTGATTCTGTCATGAACTTCGCGGACTTATGAAGACTCTTACTTGCGAACATAGACTTATTCCTCAAGTCCTTCCTTTCTTTTATGTTCTCTGTCTGCCTTTATGTTTACAAAAGTTCTATTTGATCCTTATGCTTAGCCGCATGGAAGAGAATAAAAAACTTGTGATTTCTTTGTTGGAAAAACACACGCAGTGGCATAGCAGAAGCTCTTAAAAATTTCATATCTCATAGAAATTAAGATTACAAACTGCAATTGAGGATTTAAATTGAAAAAGTAAATAACTTTTCTTTTATGAACATGAAGAACACAACTTTTCTTGATTGTTGATGATGTTTATGTTAGAGAATTAAATAGAGATTCACAATTGTGAACCCTCTAGATTATCTCACATAATCAATTTTAAGCAAAGCTATTCAATCATTGAAGATGAAGAATTCCTCTTTTTTCAAGTTTCCTACTATGATAACCTTGTTATAATTGTAAGTATGTCAAATTATATCACTATATATGATAATAGGAGTAAGAAACTCTCTTATATAGTGTTAAGGATTTATAATCCTTAACACAGTTGTACAAACACATGTCATTATAAAACTCTTTTGTGATGACATGTGTCAAGAAACTCTCTTATATAGTGTTAAGGATTTATAATCCTTAACACAGTTGTACAAACACATGTCATTATAAAACTCTTTTGTGATGACATGTGTTAAGCAGTATTAACACATGTCATCATAAAACTCTTTAGTGATGACACGTGTATAGCTATATTGACACATGTCATCATAAAACTCTTTTATGATGAGAAAATGTCAATCTATATTAACACAAGTCATTATAGAACTCTTTTATAATGGCATATGTCAGGTTGCTTTCTTGACATATTTCATTATAAAACCCTCTTACTGATGATACTTGTCTAGTTGCTTTCTCTATGTATGTCATCATAAACCCTTTTATGATGACACATCTCAAGCTACTTTCTTAATACGTGTCATCATAAACCCTTCTATCATGACATGTGTCAAGCTATTGTACAAATACATGTAACTACAAACTCTTTGTGATGACATGTGTGAAGCTCCTTTAATATATAACACTTATATATTATGCCTTATTTAGACATTTACGGACTTTAACTTCAGAAGATACTAGTGTCCCTGCTTGAGGTACAAGTTAAGTCCATCGTCGTGCTTGAGTTGATCTTAACGTGTGTGACTTTCTAGGTCCATTATTAATTGGTAATGGGAGTTTAATATTAAACTCTTTAATTTTAATTAGAACATTTTAACCAACTAAAGGAACAATTAATCAATTGTCCCTTAATCATTCCCATAAATTATAAGTGACCTCTAGCAACATAAAGGAAGGACGTGAGTGATAAGTTTAGGTTTGCTAGTACGGGTCTTCATACGTCCGCAAAGTTCTTGAAAGAACCCATAAATTGATTTTCCGCAAGGTAGAAAACTAAAATAATCTACCCACTAGCCTCAAGTATTCGATTGCATGTAGTTTTTATAATGCGAAGCCCTCTTTCCATAAGAAGAAGGAACTAGAGGCTAAATATGAATAAATAAATAAAGAAAGATGAATAAATTGAAGTCAAATTAAGAATGAGAGAGGGGTTGATTGGTCAACAACTCTCATGGTTCCAAATTTTATGACCCAGTTGAATAAAAACAAGGTGAAATTCGTGTGGACCTATCTAATAACACTTCGACTCAAATTACTTTAAATGAATTCGATTTGATCCTTACACTTAGTTGTATAGAAAAGAACAAAGAACTGGTGATTCTTTCATTATTGGATCCAAAATTTTACCTATGTTATCATTTTGCTCGTTTATTTTGTGCCTCTCTTTCTAATCTCTATCTAGTATGATGGTTTGGTTTTATCTAGGGAGCATAAACACGAGTGTTAAGTGAAAGCGGTAATCATAGGCACTAATCCAATGCTTAGACAAATGCAAATAAACAAAATTAGTTGATCGTGTATTGATGTCATTGTACGAATGATTGTGGATGAATCTTCTAGAGGAAAGACAAAAAAATAAGAATTAAGACACGCTCGATATTCCGATTCAGGACTTACACCATTAGAATCTCCATCATTCCTTGTTCCTAATGTGATCCTTGATGGATTTGCCAGAGTCACATTGTGAAATTGTTATGAACAACGTTTAAAGTCAGATTCACAAACAAGGACCCCAACCTAACACCTTATTAGAAGTGTGAACCTTGGTATAGAAAAGGTTTTGGATGCCATGTTCAAGATTAAGGAAGAAGGTGAGTGATAAGTCACAAAGGAACGCCTGAAGACAAGTCTTGATAAGTACAAGGAGTGTAAATAGAGAAAATAAAACCTAATTCCCATATGCAATAAGGAATTAATCTAAGATAGGAAATAACAAATAAAGCCTAAATTAAAATCTTCCTAAATAGAGAAGTAATAAACTTATAAATCAAGGAGATATTCCTAATCAATTAAAATGGTGCCTCCCCATTGAGTTTCTCCTAAAATGCCTACGTAGTAAATTAGGCATTATTAGAATGTTTCCTAAATGACAAAACAAGAAACAAAATTGGCATCCTTTGATATAGGAAAAAAAGACCAAAACAAGCACTAATACTTCTAAATAAGCAAAAGGGGCGGCTGTCATTGTTTCCTAATTAATTTTGGCTACTTGGCTTGGAACTTGATATTAATGGATCATTTAGGCTTGGAACTTGATCTCCTCGACTTGGTTGGCTACTTGGCTCCTTAGGCGTTACATCATCTCCTATGTAAAAATCAAAAAGAGAAAGATCAACAACATTAAAAGTAGCACTAATTCCATACTTATTGGGCAATTCCAATTTATATGCATTATCATTAATCCTATCAAGAACTTGAAAAGAACCATCTCCTCGTGGAAGTAACTTGGACCCCTTTGTGAAGGAAACCTTTCCTTGCGCATGTGCACCCAAATCAAATCACCGGGTTCAAAAACAACCTTCACACGCCCTTTTTTGGCTTGTTAAGGATAGACTTTATTCTTTCTTTCTATATTTGCACGCACCTTCTCATTCAACCTCCTCATAAAATCTACCTTTTTCTTTCCATCTAGATTAACACGTACACTCAAAGGTAAAGGAATCATATCTAATGGAGATAAATGAATAAGACCATAAACAACTTCAAAAGGACAGAATTGAGTAGATGAATGCACATTACGATTATATACAAACTCTATGTGCGACAACATTCTTCCTAAGATTTTAGGTTCTTTTTAACCATAGTACACAACAAAGTACCTAAAGTCCTATTAATTACTTCAGTTTGACCATCAGTTTATGGATGATATGTACTAGAAAACAATAACTAACTTCCCAACTTTCCCCAAAAAGTATTCCAAAAGTAGCTTAAGAACTTTGTATCCCTATCACTAACAATAGTTCTAGGCAATACCATGCAAACGCATAATTTCTTTGAAGAACAAGTCAGAAATATATGCTGCACCAATCAGTTTTATGACATGGAATGAAATGAGCCATCTTAGAGAATCTATCAACAACAATATATATGGAATCATTACCACACCTAGACCTAGGTAAACCAAGCACAAAATCCATAGAAATATCAATCTAAGGTGAACTAAGCACGCTCAATGGTGTATACAAGCCATAGGGTTTTAATTAGACTTTGCTTGTTTACAAACAATGCATCCATAAAAAAATCTAGCAACATCTCATTTCATATTAAGCCAATAGAAAACATCATGCAAAACATCTAAAGTCTTAGCAATTCCAAAGTATCCTATTAAACCATCCTCATGAGCTTCCCTAACTAATACCTCACGCATAGAACATATGGGAATACACAAATATTTTTCTTTAAACAAAAATCCATCATGTCTATAAAACATATCAAAAGCACCTTTTTCACAAGCATTAAACACATTGCCATAATTAGAGTCATGCTCATAAATTTCTTTAATATGCTCAACACCAAGGAATTTGGCATTCAAAGTAGGAAAAAGTGCATATCTTCGAGATAATGCATCCGTAACAACATTATCTTTACCTTTCTTATATTTGATCACATATGGAAAGGACTCAATGAACTCACTCCATTTAGCATGGTATTTGTTAAGCTTATTTTGCCTCTTCAAATGCTTCAATGACTCATTATCTGTGTGGATCATAGACTCTTTGGGCCAAAGATAGTGTTGCCATGTCTCTAAAGCTCTTGCCAATGTGTACATCTCCTTATCATAAGTTGGGTAGTTCAAGCCTGTCTCATTGAGCACCCCAATTCTAAGTACGCTTTAAGGATAGATCAACTCTTTGATAAGTAAGTTTTGCATTCAAACAAGAGTACAACATACAAGCAATTTTAGCTTGAAAGAAAGTAAAAAGTTTAATTAATCATAATCTAAAAAAGGCATACAAATTTGACAGGTTTTAAAGACATATCCAAAGTCCTAAGAAGAATAGAACTCTTACTTAACTAATCTGACCTAATATGAGTTTCCTTACAAGCTTAGGAAACTCTAACATCTAGCCAAATAGGACACTAAAAGCTAAACAAAGTCTTTATAGACTTGGACTTTAAAAACATTAAACAAGGCCTATTCTTTATGAATTTCATTTGAGCCGAATCCTATTGGACTTTCATTGTTAGCCCACTTTTGCATGTAGTCATTTAAGGACTCTTAAAGCTTCTTGGCCCTTAACCTTGTAATTTCTTGTTGCCCTCATCATGAAGCCCATCCAAACCAACATCTTTAAGCCTTGGTCAATCCATATCATTCCCTCCTACTTTAGAATGATTCGTCCTTGAATCAAGCTCATCAGCTACATCGAAAGGACTCAAATCAGCATCATTAAACCTGCCACTCACATTATACTTACCTTGTAAATCAAGTTTGTAAGCATTGTTGCTGATCCTCTTAAGTACTTGAAACAATCCATCACTCCTTGGACTTAGCTTTGACCTTCTTTGATTTGGGACCCTTTCGTTGCGAAAATGCAGCCAAACCTAATCACCAAGATGGAACACCATTGGCCTTCTTCCTTTGTTAACCCTTTCGGATACTCTAGTATTTTTCTTCTTAATCCTCTCTTTAACTTGTTCATATAGTCTTTTAATCAAATCTGCCTTAGAAGAACCATCAACACTAATAAGCTTGTTAAGAGGCAAAGGAAATAAATCAATAGGAGTTAATGGATTAAAACCATAAACAATTTCAAATGGTGAATAATGCGTAGTGTTATGAATAGCCTTATTGTTTGCAAACTCCACAGATGGTATGGGTGGGACACTTATGACATGCGTATGAGCCTTAAAACATAAGCTAAATTAGGCTCGAAGTCTTCATATGTTCCAAATGAGCAGCTTTGGTCTTTTTAAGCCCAAAAAAGAAAAGTGAGCCCATTGAACACTTGGACTTGTAATACATTAAGTTGAGTTGGGCCTTCACTTAAACTAAAGCCTTGAACTCCTTGTAATTCCTCTTGGGCCAAATTCACAAGGCCTTGCATGTGTTGAATTAAGGCTTGTTGATTGATAAGCATAGTTTTACACATATTTGCTTGCATATTATTGCGTATGTTCTTAGCAATTATTGTGCTTTTATTCCCAGATCACCTATGTTTTGTGTTCTTTTGCATTTCAGGAACATTTATAGGACCATCATTGTTGTTTAAGCAATTATAGATTAATACGTGTGGAAACGGACGAAAATTCATCAAGATCGGACAAGAGCCCGTAATGCATACATTGAGCACGGCCTGGACTCTGGCCGTGCTCAACCATTGGCTTTGATTCTTCAAATTGGCACTTTGGGCACGGTTTCCGTAGCCACCACGGCCTTCAGCACGGCCCGTGGTGGGCAACACGGGGAGCAACACGGCCCATGGTAGGCAACACGGGGAGCAACACCGCCCGTGGTGGCCAACACGGGGAGGAACACGGCAGTGGTGAAACCCTACTTGGTGAGATCCACGGTTTGGCCGGCTGGACTTGGCCGTCTTGACCAAAGACGGCCTTGACCACGGCCGTGCTGAGTTAAATATATAAGAAAAATTCATTTTTCTTAGAGAGAGGAGGGGGAAAAAGAGTGACATTGAGCCCTAGTGGCTAGTTCGGTTTCTGCACAATACTGAGTTCGAGAGAGAGTTGCAGTGAGTAAGAATCCCGGAATCGTAAGATTCCCGGAATTGTAAGATTCCGAGTGCAAAACAGTAGTGGAGCAATTCAAGAGGCAGTTTGGGAGATTAATCAAAGTGTAGATCCAGATTTGGAGCTATTCATCCAATTCGAGAGAAAAGGGTGTACATGTTTTATTTTCATTATTCTTTCATTGTGATTGATTTCCTAGATTGTTTTAAACATGAACATGATTAGCTAGATTGATTTAATCCATTGGGATTTCTTTACTATGTTGGCTTGATATTATATTATTGGATTGTTTGAGTTGGTTTTGTATTCTTCTTGTTTTCAGTATTAATAAAATAATACATTATTCATGAGACGTTGTGAATTGTGATGTTTAGATTGCTTTATGAGATTGAGAAATCTGTTTGGCAATTGGAACTTTGAATAACAAAAATTGGTTAATAATCGCTTAGAGATAAGGATAATTAACTAGCCGGATTAAGAATTAACAAAGCTTAATAGAGGCGGATTAAAGCTTAATGCTAATTTAAGAATCAATCGTTAGGAAGAGATTCCAACTTTAGGTTATTAGGTTAGGAATTTGGTTATCTCGAGAGAGAAACCGAATTCGGTTAAGAATTCATCCACGGGTAGCATAATTAGACTTACTGATCCTTTATCTTTTGTTCGGATGCCAACTAGTTTAGATTCCCTTTGGGTTTGTCTTATTGTCTTGATTATTTCACTTATCAATTACTCCTGCATCTCCCTTAGAACTTAGCTCGTAGTTAATAGTTAGTTTAGAATTTATTCATCATCCATTTTAGGTTAATATAACAAAGAACAAAGAAGTAACTCTGGGCTTTCGCTTTCCCGAGGAATACGACCTTGATACTCGCCATTAGTGCTAGACTGCATCGATAGGTACACTGCCTTAGATTGTAGTTACCACGAGTAGCACACATCAAGTTTTTGGCGCCGTTGCCGGGGAATTGTTTGAAAACTAGAGTGAAATTTGCTATTTGTTAATTTAGCCATTTTTTTTTCTTTCTTATTATTTTATGATTTTTATTTTTATTTGTTTATTTATTTTATTTTATTTGTACATATTTATTTAGCTTAAGTTTATGATTCGGATAGTGAATGATAAGGAGGTTCAATGCTAAACTCAAAATCTTTGTATGACGCATTGGAAAATGAGAATAGGAACCAAGAGAGTGCTAAAAATTAGGATGCCCGTGCATCTTTAGATGCTCGAGTGGAATCGTTTTGCAGGGCTACCGATCAACTCTCTTCTCCTATCCTTTCATCTCAAGTCTTTTATGAATTTTGTTGTGGTTTACATTTGAGTAATGATTGTCCATTGTGCAACGATTTTACTCCTTATTCTTATAACGTGAATGTGAATTATACGGGCAATTGGCCAAGTGACTCGTATGGAAGCACCTATAATCAAGAGTGGAGTACTCATTCACCCTATGGATGGAGCTTAGATGGCCCGGAACCACCGAATCTCGAAGCAACCACATCGGCCTACTCTTGCACCTTCAACTCAAGATGAAGAGTTAGTGTCGGAGAGCCGATGATGAGGTTCATTACAAGTCTTGATGATAGATTCCAACAAACAGAGAGGATACTTGAAGATCAACAAGCCTCAATTAATAACATAGAGCATCAAGTAGGCTTAATCTTCAAGTTACTAGTCAAGAGCAATCGAGAACTCTATCAAACGCTCACCGAATCCGAGGAACATTTGAGCGCCCGTCACTTTGCGTTCAGTGAGACTTTTCTGGTTTATCTATTATGTTTGACGATGATGCTTATGTGCGGACGATTTCTTGAACATGGAGATGGAACCGGAAAGGAAGAGGCAAACATAATCCTCCGAAAGACTACCAACCGGAATGTACAGTTGATGATGCCGAGTTGCGTTAGAGGAATTTTTGGTGGATTTTCCACAAGTCCGTTCGATGATGGAAGATGAGCATGAGTTATCCAATGAAGAAGTCTTGGAGGAGCTCGAGTTTCTTCTAGCAAGTGAACCAAGACAAGGACTAGAGGAAACCATTGACGTTCCTGAAGAAATTGCCCAACCGTCAATCCTTCCAATTGGTGAAACTTCAGCTTTCAAATTGGAAGAGCCCCTAGAGCATCATGACTACATGCAATTATACGAGGAGCGAGTCTTGCCCATCATACTGGCAGCTTGCTTGATAGTCGGGAAGAGGACATTGACGATTATCCCTCTAAGCGGATACTTGAAGCCATTTGCTTGGAAGAAGGATGGATGGTCGTTGATCACGCCCATTTGCTTTTCACCATGAGTCCAGCTAAGAAGACTCATCACATAAAAAAGAAGCGCTTTTGGGAGACACCCCAATTTTTATCTTTAATTTCTAATTTTTTTTTTTTAACCTTTTTGTTTTGAAACATTTTATTAGTTTTAGTTTTCATATTTTCAGTTTTGATTTTATTTCTTTATTTTATTATTTTCGGATTCTACCAGGAGGCAATCGAATTTCCACAACATCGGCCTCGATGGATGATCAGGCGATCCCCTAGATCTTTTTATTTTTCTGTATTTATTTACTTTATTTTTCATACATGTCATGCACTTGGATTGTATTGCTTTTGTTCTCTTAGTTGAGCATTCCATGCGGGGTATCCATAACATTTTACACTGAGGATAGTGTATTCTTTAAGTGTGGGGTGCTTATGGGTAAACCCTAATCTCTCATATGGATTTTTAATTGCTATGGCTAGGTGTTGTGTATTTTTAGGAGATGTTAGGACATTGTGTTTTTATGCACTTGAGTATGCTAATTTTGAGCTGATTGATGACTTGATTTATAGAATTGTAGTTACTTTTCTTTGTTGTTCATTGTCCTTGGAAAACAATTTATGGTGTTTTACACATCAACCTCACGTTAAACCAGTGTTATTTAATTATTTTTCGAATTGTCGAATTTTAACTTAGAACGTTGATAATATCATATGCATGTGTTTCTTAAATAATGATTCAATTAATGATGTTGCGAACCAACTGCACCTAATACCACACCTGAAAGTGAGATTTTGAGCAAGTTGAGCATTCATTATGCTTATGCTCTTTATATTTCTTGTTTGAGTGTGCATTGTACTTAACTTTGCTTCTAGAACTTGCTTTGTAATGCGTGTTGAAGTTACATGAATATTGTGAATACCATGAGATGATTTGGGCGATTTAGGATTCACCACATTTGACCAAAAGCCTATCACCTTATGTTTCCATTAGTTAGCCAGTTTTTGAGCCTTAACCTTTTCTTCATAATCTACACCTATACACTTCAATTATACCATTCTTTACATTTATCTTTCCTTTACCCTTATGCTGGAATTTCTTTCTGTGATTTATTCAACTTTATGTGGGATTAAAATGCTAGTTGCTATGTTGGTAAATTCACTAAATCTTTTTGATATTTTAAATGCTCCCTTTGATCCAATTTGTATTTGTTATTCTTTATGTTTATTCGAGTTGTATGCAGCGGTCGCTAATAAGCTGCTAGTTCATTATTAAAAAAAAAAAAAAGAGAAAAAAAAAGAAGAAGAAGAAAAAAAAGAATATATAATAAACAAATCTCTTTAATTATTTATCTTTATATTGGATTTAGAGCATTTGCGAGCGTTATTCTATGAAGTAGGGATTTTAGTGAATGATTCTTTTTGTGATCTTAGGCATTTAATCCTTTGAGCATATACTATTGTTTATCGCACGAATTCCAGCACTTTCACACTTCTATCCAAATCTCCATACCTTTACCTTAGCCCCATTTCAACCTTGGTAAAGACCCTTTGATTTTGGTATTTACTTATTCACAGTAGCGAAGATATGATTTCTGAGCAAGCTTATGGTGAGCGGGTCTTGTGCATTTGCTTTGAGGGATTTGTTATTCACCTAATATACACTTTGAGTGACTTGAGTGATCCCTGTGAGGCATTGGTTCATGATGTTTGTGTTGAGTTGTCATTTAAGTTACTCATGCATTAATATTATTTCCATTCTTTGTTAATGATTTGTAATTTGATTTATGATTGAGTATCCTTTAAGATGTGTTGAATACTCTCTGTTGTGGACTAGGGGCATAAACTGAAAGGAATTACTAACTGTAGTTTTATGGGTTGAGTTGTTAATTGCTTGAGGACAAGCAATAGCTTAAGTGTGGGGTAATGTGATAAGCATAGTTTTACACATATTTGCTTGCATATTATTGCGTATGTTCTTAGCAATTATTGTGCTTTTATTCCCAGGTCTGCCTTGAACACTCCAAATCCAGGCCGTGTTGATCCAGAAGTGTACGTTTGGCCTTCTTCAAGAAGACTTGAATTTGGGTCTGCTCCTCAGCGCGGACATGCTCCTAGGCCATTTCACTCTCAGAAACCGTGTTGCAAATCACTTCTTTTCGCCATAGGTAAGGCATTTCAGCACGCCCTCTGACCTTGACTATGCTCCTCAACATGGGCGTGTTGAACAGTCTAATGCACCAGATTCATTTGTTTCTTCCTGATTCTGGTATGATTTCTCCCTAACTTTAATGATGTGCCTAGACAAACACAGGGTGATTCTAACACAAAAACACATAAATTGCTCTAAAGATAATGCAAAATCAAGCAGGCAAATTGTGTAATATCAAGGATATCAAATCACCCCATACTTAAGCTTTTGCTTGTCCTCAAGCAATCAACAGTTTATATCATAAGCTTGCAACCAACCCTCATTAAAATTCATGGATTGGATTACAATTAAGCAACATTCAATCTATCCCAAATTGAAACTTAACTAAAAACTAAACTAGCAATCTAAACAAGAGTAATTATCATGTTAATGTATGAAGAAATTAAATTGTACATTCAACATCAAATATTCAAGAAACCATATGCCTCATAAAGAACCACTCTATGCACTCAGTGTTTAAAAGGTAATCATCAATCCTTCAACACAATTATATTCAACCTACTCACCATAGGCTTGCTACTATAAACAATTAAATATCATAATTAAATGGTCTTCATAAGGGTTGTAATGGGGCTTAGGTTTAGGTATGGAGATTTGGAAGTGAGGTGTAAATAATTTCTAGACTTTTGCAATGTGCTTACACACAATTTCAGCTCAAAAAGGACTAAATGCCAAACAAAGATAATTAAATTCACTATAATTCCTAAGTCTTTAAAACAAGATGCTCAAAAAGTGAAAAATGAATGAAAACTCAATAAAGGACTGTTTCTTTTTTCAGAGATAAACAATGTAACATAATTACTTTGGATTGAAGGGAGCATCTAAACCAATCGATGAAAGGCTTCCCATAATGTGGTGATAAAACAAAAATGATAAAAATGAAGAAAATGAATAGGCTCAACTTGGCTAACTAATGGAAATATTTACATGTTGGTGTTTGGCTATAAGGGTGAATCCTAAGTGCCCTTATCATTTCACCACAATTAATTGTTAATGTGACCTCAACAAGCATTACCAAGCAAACAATTAGGATATGAGATTGTATTTTTACAGTTCAATCTCTTCTCAAGTTGGTTTGTTATCAATATAATTAGATCTACCGCCAAGTCCTCTTATCTTTCTAAACTGAATGGATTAGCTACTTTGTAGCTACATCTCTTCCTAAAATATAGAAAACTTGTCTTTGCCTAGATTAGAACTCTTTTATAACCCTAAATACTAAGAATAAAAAGTGATTAACAACATCAGCCCCTTACAAACACTCAAAAACCAAATTAAAAATCAAGATTTTCAAGAAACACATAAGATAGTTCAAGAAAATCAAGATATTCAATAAGCTTTCAAGATTGAGGATTCTTCTTCAAGATTCAATTTTTTTTAATACTTCTCTTCTTTCTTTCTTTTTTATTTTCTTTACTAGATCCAAATATGAAATTATACAAAATAAGAACAATAATGTAAATCAAGAACACAACCATACCTCCACTTCAAGATCTCCAAGAAGCTGAAATACCTTTACAAAAACTTAAAGAAATAACTAAATAACTTAAAAGGACAAGGATGCAGAATCTAATTTCTAAGAGCCAAAGGTCTGATACCAAATGTTAAGAACCTTTAAGAATAGAATATACAAACTCTAATAGTTATGAATCCGTATATCACTAACCTAGACCCACTAACAAATTGATCAAATTGTAGGATCACTCTAGATCAGATTATAAAGTTGATCAATAGATATAACCTAAATAAAACTAAGTCCTTTAAATCCTAATCCTAGCACGCCACAAAGATAGATCAAATCTTTGATAAGTGTTAAATGTATTCAACAAGAATATAAGAATTCAAGCAAAGGTTCCTAGAATAATGAAATGTCATTAATAAATCAAAACTTAAACTAACATACAACTTGGTTCAAGTTAAATAGACTTGACACAAACCCTAGAAGAAAACTAACAGGAAAAAGACTATTCTGCCCTAATAAAATTATTAAAACTAAAGCAAGACCTACAAGCATATTTCGGCCTTAATTGGTTCTTCACGGGCTTGAACCTTCTATAGATTGAATAAATCCCAATCTTGATGCTCCTTAATAGTTATGGATCTTGGGCCTTCAAATGGACTTTCCTTGCTAGCCTAATCTTATATATAACCATTTAAGGCTTGTTGCAACTTCTTGGCTCTAGACCTTGTTATTGGGCCTTATGTCAAGCTTAGCCCATCTTTAGCATTCTTAGCTTTCCTTGCGTGCTCTTCATCAAGCCCATCATCTTCAAGCTTTTCTTGTGCTAGCCCATTTGTATCACGAACCTAGATTTATTGCTCACATCCTTCCTTTCTTTTGTGTTATTTGTCTACCCTTTTGTTTAAATCAATTTGAATTGATCCTTACCAATTATCATTCAACTTCAACTCTTTTTACATTAAAATTTGTACTAGCCTTATATAGACCTTAGAAAATCCTAAATTTTAATTAATAAGGATTTACATCTCATCTAATATAAAGATAACCTTACTAACTAAAAGAGATAAGTTAAACAAAGTACTAGTTAGGTTAAAATACATGTATGGCTGCCCACAATAAGCCATAAAACCCTAATTTACATAAGTCATATATATGGGCTTCACAACATAAGCCAAGTTAGGCCTAAAATTTTCATATGATCCAATTCAGCTTCTTTACTCTTTTTAAGCCCATTTAAATTCATTTAAGCCCAATAAACTAAATTAGATTAATGATCCTTGAACTTAAATCCAATTCTTCAAGTCTTGATATGTCCTTAGCCCAATTATCTTGGATAAGCTCATTGACTTGCAATTTGAATCGAATTAGGACTCCTAGTTGAATTAGGATTCCTTTCGTTGCTTGTAGTTCTAATATCATTAGGACTCCTTGCAGGATTAGAATTTCTAGTTGAGTCAAGAGTCCTTATTGGAGTAGGATTCATTGTCCTAGTTTGGTTCGTATCAAGTTGCTCATAAAATTTGGGACTACGAGAGCTGTTGACCAGTCAACTCCTCTCCGGTTGTTAATTTGACTTTAGTTTATTCATCTTTATTTATTTATTTATATTTAGCTTCTAGTTTCTTCTTCATATGGAATTCAGGCTTTAACACTATAAAAACCTCATCCAACCGAATACTTGATGGTAATTACCATATTAATTTGGTTTTCTACCTTACAAAAAATTAAGTTATGGGTTATTTCAAAAACTTTGTGGACTTATCGACACTCGCGCTATTAAGCATAGACTTATCCGCCGTGTCCTTCCTTTCTTTTGTGTTCTTTGTCTACCCTTCTATTTAAATTAATTGGATTTGATCCTTACGCCTAGCCGTATAGAAGATAACAAAAAACTTGTGATATTTTTCCTTAATAAATATGAAATCCTACCTATGTTTTTATTTTGTTTGTTTCTATTATGTCTCTCTTTCTAATCTCTATCTTGAATGATGGTTTCATTTAATTTGGGGAGTATAAACACGAGTGTTCAGTGAAAGCGCGTGGAATCGGCAATCATAGGCAATGCTTCGATGAATGTGAAGCAAGAAAATTAGTTGATTATGTATTGATATCATTTTTCAAATGATCACAAATGAATCTTTTAGAGGAAAATGGGGAACAACAAGAATCGAGGCAATACCCAAATATTCCGATTTAGGATTTGTACCATTGGATCTCCATCCTTCATTGTTCCTCCAAGCACGAGGATTCTTAATGACACAAGGTTTGGTGTAAAGAGTCATGGAACGCAATTGACAACCTTAACCAATGGTATTGGATGATGATCAAGGAGAATGAGGCATAAATCCATGCGCATAAGGGAGAAATTATGTTGTTTTCTATTAATCCAAGCATAATACAAGCTGGAATTCGAGCTCTTTAATGTTTGAAATGCATATAAGTGAAGTGATTTGGGTCGAAGATCAAGTTCCAAGCCCAAGTGATCCATTATTCCTCAAGGGAGGCCCAATTAAAAGAGCTAAAGCCAAGAGAATGAAGGGGTACTGAAATGGTCTTATTTAAGATATTTGGGCCAAGCCTTCGAAGCCATATAAAAAGTTAGAGTTAATCAAGCCTAATCTTGTTATTAACCTAATTCAACATGCTGGGCCATGAACCCTTGAGTTTTAGGTGTAATTTTACTCAAAGGAATAAGGGAAGGCCAAATTCTTAAAGAGGAAGCAAGGAAAGAAGCTTAAAGAGGAAACAAGAAGGTGCATGCTTAGGAGCTTGACCTAGGCACCTAATTTTGTTTAGGAAACAAGGGTAGCCACCCATTTTAGTTATTTAGGAATATTAGATGTTGATTTAGTCCATTCTTCCTATATTAAAGATTGCCTAAATTACTATAATTATTCATTTTGTTATTTAGGAAGCTTCTAATTTGCTCTTTTATTTTTTACTTTTCTATTCTACTTTCTTCCTAAAGGTGGAAAGGAAGTTAAGGTTGTATCTTTGGCTATTTAAATACACTATAGACGAATGGTTCAAGTTAATGAATATTTTTATTATCGATTCCATTGATAGAATTCAATTTCTGGTTCTTTTAAGAACTTATGAACTTATCAAGACTTGTTCTTGTGGCGTTATTTGAGACTTATCACTCACTTTCTTTCTAATCCTTATTGTGGCGTCCAAAACCCTACTATACTAAGCTTCGCACTTCTAGAAAAGTGTTGAGTTGAGGTCTTTGTTCGTGAATCTAACTTTAGACGTTCTTAGCAATAATTCCGCATCGTTTTTCTTAAAAAGTCCATAAAAAATCACATCATGAATACTTGAGGCTAATGAGCATATTATTTCAGTTTTCTACCTTGTGGGAAATCAAGTTATGGGTTCTTTCAAGAACTTTGTGGACTTATCAACACTCGTATTAGTGAGCATAGACTTATCCCTCACATCCTTCCCTTTCTCTTTTGTTCTTTATATATCCTTATGCTTAAATCGATTCGATTTGATGCTTACACTTAGCTATATGGAAGAGAATAAAGAACTTGTGATTTCTTTCATTATCGGATCTGAAATCCTACCTATGTTCTCATTTTGTTTGTTTCTTTTATATCTTTCTCTTTAATCTATGTCTTATAAGATGGTTTGGTTTTATTTAGGGAGGATAAACACGAGTGCTGAGTGATTGCAGAGGAATGCTTAGAGAAATATGAAGAAAGAAAATTAGTTGATCGAGTATGGATATCATTCTCTCAATGATTACAGAGGAACGCTTAGAGAAATGCGAAGAAAGAAAATTAGTTGATCGAGTATGGATATCATTCTCGGAATGATTACAGAGGAATCTTTTGGAGAAAAGAGGGAATGACAAGAATCGAGGCACACCTGAATTTTCTAATTTAGGATTTGCACCATTGGGATCTCCATCATTCCTTATTCCTTCAAGCACGACTCCTTATGACACAAAGATTAGCGTAAATCCATACGCATTAGAGAGATATCATGTTAATTTTGATTAATCCAAGTGTAATAAAAGTGAAACGCAAGCATTTTGATGTTTGGTACACATATAAAGAAGTAATTTGAGTAATGGTGTTATTAGGTAGGCCCTCGCAGATTTTGCCTTGCTTTCATTAAGCTGACTCATAAAATTTAGGACTGTTAGAGCTGTTCACCAGTCAACTCTTCTCCGATTCTTGATTTGCCTTTAGTTTATTCATCTTCTTTTATTTATTTATTCATATTTAGCTTCTAGTTTCTTCTACATATGGAATTCGGGCTTTCACACTATAAAACCCGCATGCAACCGAATACTTAAGGCTAATGAGCATACTATTTCAATTTTCTACCTTGCAGGCAATCAAGTTATGAGTTCTTTCAAGAAATTTATGGACTTATCAACACTCACCTTAGCGAGCACAAACTTATCCCTCGCTTCCTTTCTCTTGTGTTCGTTGTCTACCCTTGTGTTTAGATCAATTCGATTTGATCCTTACGCTTAGCCGTATGGAAGAGAACAAATAACTTATGATTTCTTTCCTTATCGGATCTCAAATCCTTCATATATTCTCATTTTGTTTGTTTCTTTTATGTCTTTCTTTCTAATCTCTCTCTAGTATGATAGTTTGGTTTTATTTAGGGAGCATAAACACGAGTGCTGAGTGATAGTGCGTGGAAGCGGCAACCATAAGTATCGATGAATGCTTAGAGAAATGCGAAGACAAAAAATTAGTTGATCGAGTATGGATATCATTCTTTGAATGATTGTAGAGGAATCTTTTGGAGGAAAGAAGGAATGATGAGAATCAAGGCACGCCTGAATATTCCGATTCAGGATTTGCACTACTAGGATTTCCATCCGTCCTTGTTCCTCTAGGCACGAGGACTCCTGATGACATAAGGCTTGGCATAAGAAATCATGGGAATGCAAGTGACAAGCTCAACGGTGGCATTGGGGCTTAGTTTGATGATCAAGCATAACGAAACGTAAAAGAAATAAAAAAAATGAGAATATAGGTAGGATTTCAGATCCGATAAGGAAAGAAATCACAAGTTCTTTGTTCTTTTCCATACGACAAAGTGTAAGGATCAAGTCTATGCTCGTTAGTGCGAGTGTTGATAAGTTTGATCCAAATTTTATGAGCCAACTTAATAAAAATAAGGGTAAATTCATGTGTCTCTACCTAAAAACACTATGATCCAAAATACTTCATAATATGTATTTCAAATAGCAAAGCACTTGAATTTCGCCTTGTATTACACTTGGATTAAGTAGAAACAACATGATTTCTCCCTTACGAGGGTGGATTTACGTCTCATCCTACTTGATCATTAAGCAAAAGCCTAATGGCACTAGTCAAGCTTGTTAATTATGCTCCCATAATTCCTTACGCCAATTCTTGCATCATCAGGAGTCCTCATCCTTAAAGGAGAAAGGAATGAGGGAGATCCCAATAGTGCAAATCATAAACAAGAAAATCTAGGCGTGCCTCGATTCTCATCGTTCCCTCTTTCCTCATTAAAATTCATCCACGATCATCCAAAGAATGATATTAATACTCGATTAACTAATTTCTTCACATTTGTACACCCATTGGATCGGTGCCTATGATTGACGCTTCCATTCGCTTTCACTTAACACTTTTATTTATGCTCCCCAAATAAAACTAAACCATCATACTAGACAGAAATTAGAAATAGATGCACAAAAGAAACGAACAACATTAGAATATAGTTTGGATTTTTGATCCGATAAGGAAAAAAATCAAAAGTTTTCTATTCTCTTTGATATAGCTAAGAATAAGATTCAAAATCGAATTGATTTTAACACAGGAGTAGATATATAACACAAAAGAAAGGAAGGATGTGAGCTATAAGTCTATGCTCGCTAGCATGAGTGTTGATAAGTCCATTAAGTTCTTGAATAACCCATAACTTGATATCCTAAAAGGTAGAAAACTGAAATAATATGCTCATTAGCCTCAAGTATTTGGTTGCATTCGTTTTTATAGTACAAAATTCCTTATTCCATTAGAAGAATAAACTATAAGCTAAATTTGAATGAATAAATAAAGAAAGATGAATAAACTGAAGTCAAATCAAGAATGAGAGAGGAGTTGACTAGTCAACAACTCTCGTAGTCCTAAATTTTATAAGCCAGCTTAACCAAAATAAGGGGAAATTCATATGGGCCTACCTAATAACATTCCGATCCAAATTACTTCATTATATGCGTCCCAAACAATAAAATGCTCACATTACTGCTTGTATTGTGCTTAAATTTATAAAAAATAACATGACTTCTCCCTTATGCGCATGGATTTATGTGTCGTCCTGCTTGATCATCAAATTTAGGACTATAAGAGTTGTTAACTAGTCCTTACGGCAATCCTTGTGTCATCAAGAGTCCTCGTGCCTTGAGGAACAAGAAATGATGGAGATCCCAAATTTTGTGAACCAACTTAATAAAAATAAGGATAAATTCATGCGGGCCTACCTAATAACACTCCAAACCAAATTACTTAATTATATGCATCCCCAAGGTCAAAAAGCTCACATTCCTTATCATATTATGCTTGGATTCATTGATAACATTATGATTTTTGTCTTACGTGTGTGGATTTACGTCTCATCTTGCTTGATCTTAAAGCCAAGACCGAATGCCATCGGTCAAGCTTATCAATTGCATTTCCATGCATCCTTAAGCTAATCATTGTGTCATCATGTTTTGTCGTGCCTATAACACTAAGGAATGATGGAGATTCTAGTGGTGCAAATCTTGAATCAGAATATTTGTTCGTGCCTCAATTCTCATCAGTCCCTCTTTTCTCCGAAAGATTCATCCGTGATCATTCATAGAATGATATCAATACTCAATCAACTAATTTTCTTTTTTCACATTCGTCTAAGCATTCGATCGGTGTCTGTAATTGTCGCTTCCATGCGCTTTCTCTCAATAGTAGTAGTGTTTGTGCTCCCTAAATAAAACCAAACCTATTTTAGTCATCCTAGATGGACGTAAATCCTTACTAGTGAAGATTTAGGGTTTTCTAAGGCCTATAGGATTAAGTTGAATTTGAATGATAATTGGTTATTAAACCTAAAAGCTGTTTTGCTTTTGTCTTTCTGTTCTTGTATAGAATGCATGCTTAAAAAATATTCAAGTATATTGATCATCTTCTTCTGGAGTATACGTGTGTGGATTTACATATTGTCTTGCTTGATCATCAACCTAAGCCCCAACGCCACCAGTCAAGCTTATCAATTGCATTCCGAATGATTCCTTACGCCAATCCTTGTATCATCAAGAGTGATCTGGCCTGGAATAATAAGTAATGATGGAGATCATAATGGTCAAATCCTGAATTAGAATATTTAGCCGTACCTCAATTCTCATCTTTCCTTCTTTCCTCCAAAAGATTCGTCTGCGATCATTAGGAGAATGATACTAATACTCAATTAACTAATTTTTTCCTTTTTCGCATTTGTACGAGCATTAGATCTGTTCTTATGATTGCTGCTTCCATGCGCTTTTACTCAACCCTCGTGTTCATGCTCACCAAATAAAACTAAACCATCATACTAGACAAAGATTAGAAAGAGATGCACAAAAGAAATAAACAAAATGAGAACATAGGTAGGATTTCATATCCTATGAGGAAAAAAATCATAAGTTCTTTGTTCTCTTCCATACAGTTAAGTGTAAGGATCAAATCAAATTGATTTAAGCACAAGGGTATAGAAAGAATATAAAAGAACGGAAGTGTGCGAGTGATAAGTCTATGTTCGCTAATGTGAATCTTGATAAGTCTGTAAAGTTCTTTAAAGAACTCATAACTTGATTTCCCGTAAGGTAGAAAATTGAAATAATAGGCTCTCTAGCCTCAAGTATTCGGTTGCATGTGGTTTTATAGTGCGAAAGCCCTCATTCCGTAAGAACAAAAAACTAGAAGCTAAATATGAATAAATAAAGAAAGATGAATAAACTAAAGACAAATCAACAACGAGAGAGGAGTTGACTGGCCATCAACTCGTAATCTAAATTTTTTTGAGCCAACTTAACAAAAATAAGGGTAAGTTCACGTCGGCCTACATAAAAGAAAACCCTAATCAAGTAAAACTGGAACTGCACACGGGCTCATACTTTACCTAGTCAATCCTTTAGTCATCAATTCTTCAACTTGCCTTTGGAGCTCTTTAGTCTCCTCAAGGTTGCTCTTATAGGCAGGCCGATTAGGAATAGGTGATCGAGGAATGAAATCAATTTGATGCTCTATTCCGTAATTAGTGGTAGTCCATGTGGGATCTCTTTGAGAAATAAATCATCAAATTCCTGCAACAAAGAAACAAAAGCACTAGGCAAAGAAGAGTTAAGCTCATTAACATTAAAGTAGGGCTCTTTTTATATAACAAAAAAATTGTCTAATTTGCCAAGAATGCTCTTTTCACCTTACTCTCTCTTACATAGAGACTCTCTATCCTTTCCTTTTTCTCACTTTTCATACCCTCACCATTTTCTTTCTTTCATGCACATACTCTCTCTATTTTCTTCTTTTTGTGCCCTCATGCTCTTACTTTCTTTCTTTTCTTGCGCACCATCACTCTTGTGTTTTGTATTACTCTCCTTCTTCATGCGCATTTGATTTTCATACACCTCTTTGGGTGTCAAAGGAATAAGTGTAATAGATTTGGCATTCATTTCAAAAGAGTATTTGTTAGTAAAAACATCATGAATGACTCGTCTATCAAATTTCCATGGGCGGCCTAAAAGAACATGTCTAGCATGAATAGGCACCGCATCACATAACACCTCATCCTTATACGTACCAATAGAGAAAAATACTAATACTTGCTTAGCAACTCTAATCTCACCACAATCATTCAACCATTGTGCCAATCATTATGTCATCAAGAGTCTGCATGCCTAGAGGAACAAGGAATGATGGAGATCCAAGAGTGCAAATCTTAAATCAAAATATTTGGGCGTGCCTCAATTCTCGGCATTCCTCTTTTCTCCAAAAGATTGGTCTGTGATCATTCGAAAAATGATATCAATATTCGATCAACTAAATTTATTTCATTGCATTTGTCCAAGCATTGATTGATGCTTATGATTGTCATTTTCACGCGCTGGCCAGATAAAACTAGACCATTGTACTTTACAGTGATTTTATTGATGGCACGACAATCAATGCACATCCACCACGTTACGTCCTTTTTACGCATAAGTAAAACTAGAACTGCACACAGGTTCATACTTTCCCTGGTCAATCCTTTAGTCATCAATTCTTCAACCTGCATTTGGAGCTCCTTAGTCTCCTCGAGGTTACTCCTATAGGCAGGCCGATTAGGAATAGGTGATCCAGGAATGAAATCAATTTGATGCTCTACTCCTGATGGGTGCTACTCGTGTTAGCTACAATCTAAGGCAGTGTACCTATCGATGCAGTCTAGCATTAATGGCGAGTATCAAGGTCGTATTCCTCGGGAAAGCGAAAGCCTAGAGTAACTTCTTTGTTCTTTGTTATATTAACCTAAAATGGATGATGACTAAATTCTAAACTAACTATTAACTACGAGCTAAGTTCTAAGGGAGATGCAGGAGTAATTGATAAGTGAAATAATCAAGACAAGAAGACAAACCCAAAGGGAATCTAAACTAGTTGGCAATCATACAAAAGATAAAGGATCGGTGAGTCTAATTATGCTACCCGTAGACGAATTCCTAAACCTAATAACCTAAAGTTGGAATCTCTTCCTAACGATTGACTCTTAAATTAGCATTAAGCTTTAATCCACCTCTATTAAGCTTTGTTAATTCTTAATCTGGCTAATTAATTATCCTTATCTCTAAGCGATTATTAACCAGTTCTTGTTATTCAAAATTCCAATTGCCAAACGGATTTCTCAATCTCATAAAGCAATCTAAACATCACAATTCACAACGTCTCATGAATAATGCATAATCTTATTCATACTGAAAACAAGAAGAATACAAAACCAACTCAAACAATCCAACAATATAATATCAAACCAACATAGCAAAGAAATCCCAATGGATTTAATCAATTTAGCTAAACATGTTCATGTTTAAAACAATCTAGGAAATCAATCACAATGAAAGAATAATGAAAATAAAACATGTACACCCTTTTCTCTCGAATTGGATGAACAGCTCCAAATCTGGATCTACACTTTGATTAATCTCCCAAACTGCCTCTTGAATTGCTTCCACTACTATTTTGCACTCGGAACCTTGCGATTCCGGGATTCTTACTCCCCGCAACTCTCTCTTGCACTCAATACTGTGCAAAAATTGAACCAGCCGCTAGGGCTCTATGTCACTTTTTCCCTCTTTTCTCTAAGAAAAATGAATTTTTCTTATATATTTAACTCGACGGCCGTCTTTGGTCAAGACGGCCGAGTCTATGCCGGTCAGAACTGTGGATCTCACCAACTAGGGTTTCACCATAACCGTGTTGCTCCCCGTGCTGGCTACCACGGGCCGTGCTGGAGGCCGTGGTGGCTACGGAAACCGTGCCCAAACTATTATTTTGAAGACCAAGTTTTGATGGTTGGTCACGGCTAGAGTCTAGGCCGTGATGGTCAGCACGGCCTTGACTCAGGCCGTGCTCAATGTGTGCAACGCGGGCTCTTGTCCGATCTTGATGAATTCTCGTCCCTTTCTGCACGTATTGATCTATAATTGCTTAAACACCGATGATGGTCCTATAAATGTTCCTGAAATGCAAAAGAACATAAAACACGGGTGATCTGGAAATAAAAGCACAATAATTGCTAAGAACATACGCAATAATATGCAAGCAAATATGTGTAAAACTATGCTCATCAAATTATCCCACACTTAAGCTATTGCTTGTCCTCAAGCAATTAACAACTCAACCCATAAAACTACAGTTAGCAATTCCTTTCAGTTTATGCCCCTAGTCCACAACAGAGAGTATTCAACACATCTCAAAGGTTACTCAATCATAAATCAAATTACAAATCATTAACAAAGAATGGAAATAATATTAATGCATGAGTAACTTAAATGACAACTCAACATAAACATCATGAACCAATGCCTCACAGGGATCACTCAAGTCGCTCAAAGTGTATATTAGGTGAATAACAAATCCTTTAAAGCAAATGCACAAGACCCGCTCACCATAAGCTTGCTCATAAATCATATCTTCGCTACTGTGAATAAGTAGATACCAAAATCAAAGGGTCTTTACCAAGGTTGTAATGGGGCTAGGGCAAAGGTACGGAGATTTTGATAGAAGTATGAAAATGCTGGAATTCGTGCGATAAACAATAGTATATGCTCAAAGGATTAAATGCCTAAGATCACAAAAAGAATCATTCACTAAAATCCCTACTTCATAGAATAACGCTCGCAAATGCTCTAAATCCAATAAAAAGATAAATAATTAAAGAGATTTGTTTATTATATATTCTTTTCTTTTTCTTCTCCTTTTTTTCTCTTTTTTATTTTTGTTGTTTTTTTTTTTCAAAAGAAATGAACTAGCAGCTTATTAGCGACCGCTGCATACCACTCGAATAAACATAAAGAATATTAAATACAAATTGGATCAAAGGGAGCATTTAAAATATCAAGAAGATTTAGTGAATTTACCAACATAGCAACTAGCATTTTAATCCCACATAAAGTTGAACATATCACATAAAGAAATTCCAGCATAAGGGTAAAGGAAAGATAAATGTAAAGAATGGTATATTTGAAGTGTATAGGTGTAGATTATGAAGAAAAGGTTAAGGCTCAAAAACTGGCTAACTAATGGAAACATAAAGTGATAGGCTTTTGGTCAAATGTGGGGAATCCTAAATCGCCCAAATCATCTCATGGTATTCACAATATTCATGTAACTTCAACACGCATTACAAAGCAAGTTCTAGAAGCAAAGTTAAGTACAATGCACACTCAAACAAGAAATATAAAGAGCATAAGTATAATGAATGCTCAACTGGCTCAAAATCTCACTTTCAGGTGTGGTATTAGGTGCAGTTGGTTCGCAACATCATTAATTGAATCATTACTTAAGAAACACATGCATATGATATTATCAACATTCTCAGTTAAAATTAGACAATTCGAAAAAACAATTAAATAACACCGGTTTAACCCGGCAGGGTTGATGTGTAAAACACCAGAAATTATTTTCTAAGGACAATGAACAACAAAGAAAAGTAACTACAATTCTATAAATCAAGTCATCAATCAGCTCAAAAATAGCATACTCAAGTGCATAAAAACACAGTGTCCTAACATCCCCTAAAAATACACAACACCTAGCCATAGCAATTTCAGATATATTAAAAATCCATATGAGAGATTAGGGTTTATCCATAAGCACCCCACACTTGAAGAACACACTGTCCTCAGTGTAAAATGTTATGGATACCCCGCATGGAATGCTCAACTCAGAGAACAAAGGCAATACAATCCAAGTGCATGACATGTATGAAAAATAAAGTAAATAAATGCAGAAAAATAAAAAGATCTAGGGGACTGCCTCTAACACCCCAACTCAAACTTCCCATTGAATAGCAATATATATATATATATATATAACTTTATAAACATAATTTACTACTTAGTTACAATATACATTCATACAATTTAAGTGGCATGACATACTTAATATATATAAGAAATATTTATACAGTAGTTTAATTCACACAAATTCCCAAAATGCCCCAATGCTTTAGATAACTCCTCTGGCCCACCTGATAATATTGACTGATGCAAAAAGAGCAATGCACAGCTAAGGCTATCTACAACTGCACTAACCTGAAAAAAAGAAATTGCTAAGGAATGAGCTAGCGACTCAATAAGCATTTAATTTACTAAACTATAGTATATTAGGCTAGAATTATCAAATCTTTATCAATACGGGAAAATTATACCAACACTTAACTAACAATCACAAAATCAACCATTTCAGTTATTCTCATAAACATATAATTTCATCTCACGTAATGCAAATAATCTCAAACTCAACCAAGTCAAATAATTCAATTCCACATTATTTCTATCAAATTAGGATCAGATGACTCATCCTTACATTTCCTCACATTTTTAAATTTCGGTAACCACTTGACAAGACTATCCGGCTCAGTCTTGCCATCTCACATACTCGGGTAGCTATCCTCCTACCAGCTTTCCCGATCACACAATATCCATACAAAAGTCATCAATCCTTAATCACAATCATTTCACTTCACAACACATCACAATCAATTCACTTCACAACACATCACAATCAATTCACTTTATAACAAGCCAAAAACATAACTAATATCAACTCAGTCAACCAAGAAATTATCAAGTAATCAAACAGCAGTCCCTACTCAATATACACAAAGTTTAGTCTATTAAATACTTACCGAAGTTATAGGATAACAAAGTAATCCTATTCTTTTTCTCTTACCACTTCCTTGCCTTTGGATGAACCTATTCACATATTCAATACAAATACAATTCAATCACAAGGCATAAATATATATATATATATTTACTATCAATAAAATATCACATTTCAACAAAATAACATATATTCTAGATATTAATATGATGCATGAGATGAATGACAACAAATCAATATATTTGTTGATGAAGGCAGCTTGTAGGTACTGACTTAGAAATTACACCAAAACTTATGTACAATTAATAAAAATCTCATATTTTCCAGAATTATACTTCCATTTTTATAGAAACCATAGCAGAAAGAATCACCTCAAAATCATTGGTATAGAAATAGTTATGGCATTTTCTATACAGCTGCTCAAATTTCCATCTAAACAGAACAGAAAAAAGTTTCCTATTAAATGACCAATCAAACAAATGAATTTTCTGATGAAACTCTCCAGATATAAAATTAACATTCTAAAGTTTCTATAGACACTAATGTTACTCAATTTGGACTTTTCTAGCTCAAGTTGTGAAACACACAATTAGCAACAAATTTCTGAATCCTAAGCCCGATTTCTGCTTAAAACAGTTTCGGGCAGGCCATATTAAGTTCAACATATCTCACGTTATACTCAACCAAAAATTATGACATTTTTCAGACATATACTACATATATAAATGAACAACTTTCATGTGTAACTCTCTGCTTGGTTCAGCCTCTAAATGCCTCAAAATGTCAGCACAAAAACCAGGTCACCTGCTGAACCAAAAACAGAGCAGCAGCAAAATCAAACCTCATAAGTTCCTACTCACTCAACAATCTGCAAAACCATTTTACAGAGATATTCTTGAGACATATACCTACAACTTTCATGTTTGAAAATTTTCGAGATAAAGCCTCTAAGGTCACGAAATCATAAGTGAAAAATCTGCCCAGAAATTTCAGCTTCAAGATCACAAGTAAAAGCATGTTTACTCTTGATTAAACAATTCCAAAACACATAATCATCAACAATTTCATATCATTAACCCTAATTTACAGCAAAATCAAGCAATTAAAATTACTCACCTTTATTTTCCTTGATTAAAAAAGCCCAAATCTTTCAAGCTTAAAAGAAGAATTTAATTTTCACTTACTAAAAGTTTTGTAGAGTTTGATTTGGAAAATCAAAGTTGAAGAAGGAAAGGAGAAAAATGAGAGAGACAAAGAAGAAAAGGAAATTGGAAAGCATACGTAGATAAGAACAAATGAAAGAGGTGGTATATTGGTGTGGAAATAGGCAAATTACAATTTAATCCTCTTTCTTTCTAACTTTTCAATTTAGTCCAAAATTATTACTTTTCAATTAAATCAATATGTAACTAAATAATTTATTTATCTACCACATAATATAATAAAATAGATCATATATAATCACGATGCAAATGACATGTTTAATGACATGCTAATGAATATTAATTATTAATAAAAAGAAGTAAATAAATTTGGTTGTGACAATTCCTACCCACTTAAAAAATTTCGTCCTCGAAATTAACTAATCGCCAACAGACATGCCAAATAAGCTCGGGTATTTATCCATCATATGCTTCTCTACTTCCCAAGTTGCTTCCTTAGATAAATGTTGACTCCATTTCACCTTTACCATAGGAATTTCCTTGTTTCTTAATTTTCTAACCTGTCGGTCTAATATCTGAATCGGTTCTTCAACATATGTGAGTTTCTCAGAAACTTCAATTTCTGGTATCTTGATGACATGGCTAGGATCAGATCGATATCGTCGAAGCATAGAAACATGGAAAACATTATGTACTTGAGCTAACTCGGGGTAATGCAAGTCTATAGGCTAAAGGACCAACCCACTCTAAAATCTCATACTACCCGATATATCGAGGACTTAGTTTACCTTGTTTACCAAATCGAAGGATACCCCTCTATGGTGATACTCTCAAGAAGACCTTATCCCCAACTTCATACTCAATTTCCCTTCTGTGTTTATCTGCATAGCTTTTCCCATCTATCTTGTGCGGCCTTGATACACCGCCTTGCAACTTGTATCTTGTCTATTGTTTCTTGAATAATTTCAGGACCTTCCAATTGTCTCAACCCTTCTACATCCCAACATATAGGGCTTCTACATTTTCTCCCATATAATGCCCTCGTATGGTGGCATACCAATACTAGAATGAAAACTATTATTATAAGCAAATTCCATAAGTGGTACCTGTTCATCCCAATTTCCGCTATACTCTAATGCACAAGCCCGTAACATGTCTTCAAAAGTTTGAATAGTTCTCTCAGATTGCCCATCTGTTTGAGGATGAAAAGCAGTACTGAAATGCAATTTAGTTCCCATTGCCACTTGTAAGCTCTTCCAGAAATGAGATGTAAACCGAGGATCCCTGTCTGAAACAATGGAGATAGGTACACCATGCAACCTAACAATTTCTTTCACATACAAGTTGGCTAGCTTATCCAATGAATCATTCTGTTGAATAGGTAAAAAGTGCGCTGATTTTGTTAACCTATCAACTATTACCCAAATAGCATCATTTCTCCTAAAAGTGCGAGGCAAACCAACAACAAAGTCCATAGTAATTCTTTCCTCAGGTATAATTAAAGACTCTAATTTACCTGCAGGTGATTGATGTTCTGCTTTCACTTGTTGACAAGTTAGGCATTTAGCTACATATTCTGCAACTTCCCTCTTCATGCTTGACCACCAATAATGTGGCTTCAAATTGTTATACATTTTTGTACTCCCTGGGTGCATTAAATAAGGAGAATTGTGAGCCTCCCAAAAAATCTTTTGTTTCAATGCGGCTACATTAGGTACATATACCCTGGTTTTCATAACCCACATTCCATCATCTCGCTCGATTAGTTCACTTGTCTTACCATCTTGCACCTTCTTCTGTAACTTCTTTAAGTATGCATCACTACCTTGTGCATGTTTGATCTCATCTAGTATCTGGGGACTAGTCTTCATTGTAGTCAATAACACCCCATTCTTTATAGAAAAATGCATATCCATAGCTCTTAGCGAAATTAAGGAACTCATCTGATATGAAATCATACCTGCAACCCTTTCCAAAGTCTTCCTACTAAGTGCATCTGCCACAACATTTGCTTTTCCTGGGTGATAATCAATGGTACAATCATAATCCTTCAATAATTCCATCCATCTTCGTTGCCTGAGGTTCAACTCTTTCTGTGTAGGTATGTACTTTAAGCTTTTGTGGTCAGTGAATATCCGAAATGTCTCTCCATAAAGATAATGTCTCCAAGTTTTCAAAGCATGTATAATTGCAGCCAATTCTAAATCATGTGTAGGATAATTTCGTTCATGAGGTTTAAGTTGTCTAGAAGCATAAGCAATAACCCTTCCATTCTGCATCAATACACAACCCAAACCATTAAGTGAAGCATCCAGCATAGACTACATATTCCCCTCCTTGTATAGGTAATGTAAGTATAGGTACGTAATCAATCTATTTTCAACTCCTCAAAACTAGCTTGACATTTATCATTCCACTGAAAAGTCACTTGTTTCTTTAACAGATTAGTCAATGACTTTGCTAAAATGGAGAAGTTCTTCACGAATCTTCTATAGTACCCAGCCAATCCCAGAAAACTACGAACTTCTGAAATATTTCTTGGTGATTCCCACTCCTGAATAGCCTTCACCTTAGATGGGTCCGGTTGAACACCTTGTGCAGATATAATATGCCCCAAAAATGCAATGTTATTCATCCAGAACTCACATTTACTAAACTTACCATATAACTGTTTTTCTCTCAAAGTTTGTAATATTGTTCTTAAATGATGTTCATGGTCTTCAAAATTTCTGGAGTATATCAGAATATCATCAATGAAGACTATCACAAATTGATCAAGATACGGTTGAAAAATATTATTCATCAAAGACATGAATGCTGCAGGTGCATTGGTCAAACCAAATGGCATAACAACAAACTCATAATGACCATATCGTGTCCGAAATGTCGTTTTAGGTATAGAAGTCTCTCTAACCTTTAATTGCCAATACCCAGATCTCAAATCAATTTTGGAGAATACAGTTGCCCCTCTGAGTTGATCAAGCAAATCATCAATGCGAGGTAAAGGATATTTGTTCTTGATAGTAACTTGGTTCAACTTCCTATAATCAATGCAAAGTCTCATACTTCCATCCTTTTCTTCACAAACAACACTGGAGCTCCCCACGGTGATATACTAGGTCGAATATAACCTTTCTCCAATAAATCCTCAAGTTGCTTTTTCAATTCCCGTAATTACCGCGGTGCCATTCTATAAGGTGCTATAGAAATAGGAGCAACTCCTGGAATAGTTTCAATTTCAAAATCCACTTCTCGTTGAGGTGGCAATCCAAGTAATTCTTCTAGAAATACATATGGGAATTCTTTGACTATTGGTACCTCTGAAACCCCTGGACTAACAATTCCAAAGGTTCACCACATTCACAAGATAAGCATCACACCCAAATTTCATTAAATGAAAAGCAGTAGCAGCAGAAATCAAACATGTAGGTACAATTTTCCTGTCACCCGTGAACACTATTTTTATTTCCCCATCTATAACCATTTTTACTTCCTTCGTTAAACAGTCAACTATGACATGATTTCTAGATAACCAATCCATTCCCAATATCACATCAAAATCTCGCAAATTGATCATAATTAGGTCTACTGACATATTTGTACCACAAATCATCACGGAACAAGCCCGAACTACTAGTATTCACCATTATTACTCCTCCAGCAGGCATCGAAACACAAATATCATGTCCTAAAGATTCAATGGCACAATGCATTTTCAATGCAAAATCACATGAAATGAATGAACATGTAGATCCGGGGTCAACTAACACATATGCATCATGCCTACAAATAGGAATTATACCGGTTATTATCTCCGGAGAAGTAGTTGCTTCCCTCGTAATAAAGATACACTCTTGCCTGCGGTAAGGATTGGTTCGCATCTTCAATATGGACATATGCCGAGCTGCACTTCTACCTCCCCTACCTCTACCACGACCGGTGAGTTGTAGGTACTACATTATCCCCAACACTACTTTGTCCTCCCCGAATGGTAGGTACTCGATGCTCCTCTACCTACCACACACTCATTGGCATAATGCCCAGGTTTCCCACATCTATAACAAACTGCACTCTCGGTCCCCAACACTCTCCTGAATGGGTCCTTCCACAAGTGCCACAAACGGGTCTATATCCTCTACCAAGTAAACCCGGAATTACCTCGCATGTTTATCGATCCACCACTTCTACCCAAAGTTATACTACTTGGCCCTCTAAACTGATAACTACCCCTTCCTCTAAAACCTCCTCACGACCTCCCTGATTCTCCCCTAGGTGTAAATGAGGTACCTCTAGAGAAAGATGGAGTAAATGTCCCAATTATCTTCTTTTTCTTTGCTTCTAATATATTTCTTTCTAAGAATAATTCTTACCGCTCTTGTTGCGACTTCCAATAAAGCAATAAAGGTAGGTGGTTGCACCGCCAACTTTTCATGAATCTCCAATCTCAAACCCCTCTCAAATCTATTTCTCTTCAGTTCATCAGTTGCCACTTCCTCCGTGCATACCTAGATAACCTTGTAAATTGTAATTCATAGTCGAATGTGACATCTCATTTTGTTTCAATTCAAGGAATTCAAGTTTCTTCCTCTCTTGATATATTGGTGGCATATACTTCATCTTGAACTCCTTTAAGAATTCTTCCCATGTCATTGTCAATGGTTGTGTTTGGCTACCGGGACTGTCTCCCACCAGTTTCTAGCATCCTTAAGAAATAATGAGGTTGCATACCTCACTTTCATTTGGGTTGTCGGTTGGGTATTAAATTGTGTAAACACACCTTTAACAGACTTTAGCCATTCCTCTGCTACAATTGGATCAGTTGTCCCCTCAAACTCTTTCCCGCCATGCTTTCTTAACTTTCCAAAGTTTGCATCCAATGCAGTGCACGTTTAGTGGAGGTGGTGGGCTGTTGTTGAGCTAATCTTCTTAACTCTTGACTATTTGCGAGCATACCCTTCGACTTTTCCTTGTGATCGCTCATTTTCATCCATCCTGTTCTTGTTCAATATGATGTGCATGAACTGACGAATGTGAACCTACTGGGCCAGTGGAGTGCTCATCCATGCCTATATCATTAACAAACTTCACAACAATAAATGGTTGTGCATAATTACTATATGCTTGCATGTTATGCTCTTAATCCCCTCTATTCCCATCAATTCAATCACACAAGCATTTAACATATTGGAACATATTAAAAATTCCAACTCACTTTAACATATCACAACACATACACACCTTCATATAACATAACATAAACACAAATATAAGTACTCAAACTTATGTCCCAATGGTCTAATCCCCGCTCTGATACCAAAAACTCTAACACCCCAACTCAAACTTCCCATTGAATAGCAATATATATATATATATATAACTTTATAAACATAATTTACTACTTAGTTACAATATACATTCATACAATTTAAGTGGCATGACATACTTAATATATATAAGAAATATTTATACAGAGTTTAATTCACACAAGTTCCCAAAATGCCCCAATGCTTTAGATAACTCCTCCGGCCCACCCCGATAATATTGACTGATGCAAAAGAGCAATGCGAGCTAAGGCTATCTACAACTGCACTAACTTTGAAAAAAAGAAATTGCTAAGGAATGAGCTAGCGACTCAATAAGCATTTAATTTACTAAACTATAGTATATTAGGCTAGAATTATCAAATCTTTATCAATACAGAAAATTATACCAACACTTAACTAACAATCACAAAATCAACCATTTCAGTTATTCTCATAAACATATAATTTCATCTCACGTAATGCAAATAATCTCAAACTCAACCAAGTCAAATAATTCAATTCCACATTATTTCTATCAAATTAGGATCAGATGACTCATCCTTACATTTCCTCACATTTTTAAATTTCAGTAACCACTTGACAAGACTATCCGCCCGGCTCAGTCTTGCCATCTCACATACTCGGGTAGCTATCCGCCCGGCTCAGCTTTCCCGATCACACAATATCCATACAAAAGTCATCAATCCTTAATCACAATCATTTCACTTCACTTCACAACACATCACAATCAATTCACTTCACAACACATCACAATCAATTCACTTTATAACAAGCCAAAAACATAACTAATATCAACTCAGTCAACCAATAAATTATCAAGTAATCAAACAGCAGTCCCTACTCAATATACACAAAGTTTAGTCTATTAAATACTTACCAAAAGTTATAGGATAACAAAGTAATCCTATTCTTTTTCTCTTACCACTTCCTTGCCTTTGGATGAACCTATTCACATATTCAATACAAATACAATTCAATCACAAGGCATAAATATATATATATATATTTACTATCAATAAAATATCACATTTCAACAAAATAACATATATTCTAGATATTAATATGATGCATGAGATGAATGACAACAAATCAACATATTTGTTGATGAAGGCAGCTTGTAGGTACTGACTTAGAAATTACACCAAAACTTATGTACAATTAATAAAAATCTCATATTTTTCAGAATTAAACTTCCATTTTTATAGAAACCATAGCAGAAAGAATCACCTCAAAATCATTGGTATAGAAATAGTTATGGCATTTTCTATACAGCTGCTCAAATTTCCATCTAAACAGAACAGAAAAAAAGTTTCCTATTAAATGACCAATCAAACAAATGAATTTTCTGATGAAACTCTCCAGATATAAAGTTAACATTCTAAAGTTTCTATAGACACTAATTTTACTCAATTTGGACTTTTCTAGCTCAAGTTGTGAAACACACAATTAGCAACAAATTTCTGAATCCTAAGCCCGATTTCTGCTTAAAATAGTTTCGGGCAGGCCATATTAAGTTCAACATATCTCACGTTATACTCAACCTAAAATTATGAAATTTTTCAGACATATACTAAATATATAAATGAACAACTTTCATGTTTAACTCTCTGCTTGGTTCAGCCTCTAAATGCCTCAAAATGTCAGCACAAAAACCAGGTCACCTGCTGAACCAAAAACAGAGCAGCAGCAAAATCGAACCTCATAAGTTCCTACTCACTCAACAATCTGCAAAACCATTTTACAGAGATATTCTTGAGACATATACCTACAACTTTCATGTTTGAAAATTTTCGAGATAAAGTCTCTAGGGTCACGAAATCATAAGTGAAAAATCTGCCCAGAAATTTCAGCTTCAAGATCACAAGTAAAAGCATGTTTACTCTTGATTAAACAATTCCAAAACACATAATCATCAACAATTTCATATCATTAACCCTAATTTACAGCAAAATCAAGCAATTAAAATTACTCACCTTTGTTTTCCTTGATTAAAAAAGCTCAAATCTTTCAAGCTTAAAAGAAGAATTTGATTTTCACTTACTAAAAGTTTTGTAGAGTTTGATTTGGAAAATCAAAGTTGAAGAAGGAAAGGAGAAAAATGAGAGAGACAAAGAAGAAAAGGAAATTGGAAAGCATACGTAGATAAGAACAAATGAAAGAGGTGGTATATTGGTGTGGAAATAGGCAAATTACAATTTAATCCTCTTTCTTTCTAACTTTTCAATTTAGTCCAAAATTATTACTTTTCAATTAAATCAATATGTAACTAAATAATTTATTTATCTACCACATAATATAATAAAATAGATCATATATAATCACGATGCAAATGACATGTTTAATGACATGCTAATGAATATTAATTATTAATAAAAAGAAGTAAATAAATTTGGTTGTGACACTGCCCTGATCATCCATCGAGGCTGATGTTGTGGAAATTCAGTGCCTCCTCGGTAGAATCTGAAAATAATAAAATAAAGAAATAAAATTAAAACTGAAAATATGAAAACTAAAACTAATAAAATGTTTCAAAACAAAAGGTTAAAATATTAAAGATTAAAGATAAAGTTTGGGGTGCCTCCCAAAAGCGCTTCTTTTTTATGTGATGAGTCTTCTTAGCTGGACTCATGGTGAAAGGCAAATGGGCGTGATCGACGACCATCCATCCTTCTTCCAAGCAAATGTCTTCAAGTATCCGCTTAGAGGGATAATCGTCAATTTCCTCTTCCCGACTATCAAGCAAGCTGCCAATATGATGGGCAAGACTCGCTCCTCGTATAATTGAACGTAGTCATGATGCTCTAGGGGCTCTTCTAATTTGAAAGCTGGAGTTTCAACAATTGGAAGGATCGGTGAGTCTAATTATGCTACCCGTGGACGAATTCTTAACCGAATTCGGTTTCTCTCTCGAGATAACCGAATTCCTAAACCTAATAACCTAAAGTTGGAATCCGTTCCTAACGATTGATTCTTAAATTAGCATTAAGCTTTAATCCGCCTCTATTAAGCTTTGTTAATTCTTAATCCGGCTAATTGATTATCCTTATCTCTAAGCGATTATTAACCACTTCTTGTTATTCAAAATTCCAATTGCCAAACGGATTTCTCAATCTCATAAAGCAATCTAAACATCACAATTCACAACGTCTCAAGAATAATGCATAATCTTATTCATACTGAAAACAAGAAGAATACAAAACCAACTCAAACAATCCAACAATATAATATCAAACCAACATAGCAAAGAAATCCCAATGGATTTAATCAATTTAGCTAAACATGTTCATGTTTAAAATAATCTAGGAAATCAATCACAATGAAAGAATAATGAAAATAAAACATGTACACCCTTTTCTCTCGAATTGGATGAACAGGCTCCAAATCTAGATCTACACTTTGATTAATCTCCCAAACTGCCTCTTGAATTGCTTCCACTACTCTTGTTTTGCACTTTCGGAACCTTGCGATTCCGGGATTCTTACTCCCATGAACTCTCTCTGCACTCAATCGTGCAAAATCGAACCGGCCGCTGAGGGCTCTATGTCACTTCTTCCCCTTTTCTCTAAGAAAATGAATTTTTCTTATATATTTAACTCAAGACTACCGTGGTCTGGCCGTCTGGTCAAGACGGCCGAGTCTGCGCCGCTCAAACTGTGGATCTCACCAACTAGGGTTTCACCATGACCGTGTTGCTCCCCGTGCTGGCTACCACGGGCCGTGCTGGAGGCCGTGGTGGCTACGGAAACCATGCCCAAACTATTGTTTTGAAGACCAAGTTTTGATGGTTGGTCACGGCCAGAGTCTAGGCCATGATGGTCAGCACGGCCTTGACTCAGACCGTGCTCAACATGTGCAACGCGGGCTCTTGTCCGATCTTGATGAATTCTCGTCCGGTTCCGCACGTATTGATCTATAATTGCTTAAACACCGATGATGGTCCTATAAATGTTCCTGAAATGCAAAAGAACATAAAACACGGGTGATCTGGGAATAAAAGCACAATAATTGCTAAGAACATACGCAATAATATGCAAGCAAATATGTGTAAAACTATGCTCATCAACTCCCTAACTGGTGGCAATCCAAGTGGGATCTCTTCAGGAAATAAATCATCAAATTCCTGCAACAAAGAAACAAAACCACTAGGTAAAGAAGAGTTAAGTTCGTTAGCGTTAAAGTAGGCCTCTTTTTACATAAGTACAAACATGGTCTGGTTGGCCAAGAATGCTCTTTTCACCTCACTCTGTCTTGCATAGAAACTCTCTTTCTTTTCTTTATTCTCACTTTTCATACCCTCACCTTTTTCTTTTTCTCTCATGCACGTACTCTCTCTATTTTTTCTTTTTGTGCCCTCATGCTCTTGTTTTCTTTCTTTTCTTGGGCACCATCACTCATGTGTTTTGTATTGCTTTCTTTTTTCATGCACGTTTGGTCTTCATGCACCTCTTTGGGTGTCAAAGGAACAAGTGAAATAGATTTGGCATTCATTTCAAAAGAGTATTTGTTAGTAAAACCATCATGAATGACTCGTCTATCAAATTGCCATGGGCAGCCTAAAAGAATATGTTAGCATGCATAGGCACCACATCACACAACACCTCATCTTTATACCTATGATTAAAGAAAGACACTAATACTTGCTTAGAAACTATAAGCTCACCACAATCTTCCAACCATTGTGCTAATCATTGTCTTATCAAGAGCCCTCATACCTAGAGGAATAAGGAATGATGGAGATCCCAATGGTGCAAATCTTGAATCAGAATACTTGGGCATGCCTCGATTCTTGGCATTCCTCTTTCCTCCAAAAGATTCGTCTATGATCATTCAAAAAATGATATCAATATTCGATAAAATAAATTTCTTTCACCGCATTTGTCCAAGCATTTGATCAATGCTTATGATTGTCGCTCCTATGCACTTTAACTCAAAACTCTTGTTTATACTTGCCAAATAAACCAACTATTATACTTTATAGTGATTTTATTGACGGCACGACAATCAATGCATATAATCCATGTTCTATCCTTTCTAGGCACAAGTAAAACTGGAACTGCACACGGGCTCATACTTTCCCTAGTTAATCCTAGTCATCAATTGTTCAACTTGCATTTAGAGCTCTTTAGTCTCCTTGAGGTTGCTCCTATAGGCAGGCGGATTAGGAATAGGTGATCCAGGAATGAAAATCAATTTGATGCTTTATTCCCTAATTGGTGGCAAACCATGTGGGATCTTTTCGAGAAATAAATCATCAAATACCCGTAACAAAGAAACAAAAGCACTAAGCAAAGAAGAGTTAAGCTCATTAGCGTTAAAGTATGCCTCTTTTTACATAAGTACAAACATGGTCTGATTGGCCAAGAATGGTCTTTTCACCTTACTCTCTCTTGCATATAAACTCTCTTTCCTTTCCTTTTTTTTTCTCATGCGCATACTCTTTTTATTCTTTCTCTTTTCGTGCCCTCATGCGCTCATTTTCTTTATTTTCTTGCGCACCATCACTCATGTGTTTTGTATTGTGTCCCTTTTCATGCGCATTTGGTCTTCATACACCTCTTTGTGAGTCAAAGAGACAAGTGTAATAGATTTAGCATTCATTACAAAAGAGTATTTGTTAGTAAAATCATCATCAATGACTCATCTATCAAATTGCCATGGGCTGCCTAAAAGAACATGTCTAGCATGCATAGGCACCGCATCACACAACACCTCATCCTTATACCTACCAATAAAAAAAGACATTAATACTTGCTTAGCAACTCTAATCTAACCAAAATCCTTCAACCATTGTGTCAATCATTGTGTCATCAAGAGTCCTCATGCCTAGAGGAACAAGGAATGATGGAGATCCCAATGGTGCAAATCTTGAATCAAAATATTTGGGCGTGCCTCGATTCTTAGCATTCCTCTTTCCTCCAAAAGATTCGTCTGTGATCATTTGAAAAATGATATCAATATTTGATTAACTAAATTTCTTTCATCGCATTTGTCCAAGCATTGGATCGGTGCTTATGATTGTCTGTTCCACGCACTTTAAGTTAATACTCTTGTTTATGCTCGCCAAATAAAACCAAACCATTATACTTTACAATTATTTTATTGATGGCATGATAATCAATGCACATCCTCCATGTTTCGTCCTTTTTAGGCACAAGTCAAATTGGAATTGCACACGGGCTCATACTTTTCCTAGTCAATGCTTTAGTCATCAATTCATCAACTTGCCTTTCGAACTCCTTAGTCTCCTTGAAGTTACTCCTATAGGCATGCCGGTTAGGAATAGATGATCTAGGAATGAAATCAATTTAATGCTCTATTCCTTAATTGGTGGCAATCCATGTGGGATGTCTTCGGGAAATATATCATCAAATTCCTGCAACAAAGAAACAAAAGCATTAGGCAAAGAAGATTTAAGCTCCTTAGCATTAAAGTAGACATTTTATTACATAAGTACAAACATGGTTTGATTGGCCAAGAATGCTCTTTCCCCCTCACCCTGTCTTCAATAGAAACCCTCTTTTATTTCCTTTTTCTCACTTTTCACACCCTCACCTTTTTCTTTTTCTCTCATGCACATACCCTGTTTATTTTTTTTGTGCCCTCATGCTCTCGTTTTCTTTCTTTTCTTGTGCACCAAAACTCATGTGTTTTGAGTTGCTCTCCTTTTTCATGCGCATTTGGTCTTCATACACCTCTTTAGGTGTCAAAGGAACAAGTGTAATAGATTTAGCATTCATTATAAAAGAGTATTTTTTAGTAATCATGAATGACTCATCTATCAAATTGCCATGGGCAGCCTAAAAGAATATGTTTAGCATGCATAGGCACCACATCACACTACACCTCATCCTTATACCTACCAATAAAGAAAGACACTAATACTTGCTTAGAAACTATAATCTCACAACAATCTTTCAACCATTGTGCCAATCATTGTGTCATTAAGAGTCCTTATGCCTAGAGGAACAAGGAATGATGGAGATCCCAATGGTGCAAATATTGAATCAGAATATTTGGGCATGCCTCAATTCTTGGCATTCCTCTTTCCTCCAAAAGATTCATCTATGATCATTCGAAAAATGATATCAATATTCGATAAATAAATTTCTTTCATCGCATTTCTCCAAGCATTGGATCAATGCTTATGATTGTCACTTCCATGCGCTTTAGCTTAACAGTGTTGTTTATGCTCACAAAAAAAAACCAAACCGTTATATTTTATGGTGACTTTGTCGATGGCATGACAATCAATGCACGTCCTCCATGTTCTATCGTTTCTAGGCACAAGTAGAACTGGAACTACACACGAGGTCATACATCCCCAGTCAATCCTTTTATCATCAATTCTTCAAACTGGTCGTTGGAGCTTCTTAGTCTCCTTGATGTTGCTCCTATAGGCAAGCCGATTAGGAAAAGATGATCTAGGAATGAAATCAATTTGATCCTCTATTCCTTAATTGGTGGCAATCTATGTGGGATCTCTTTGATGGGGCTCTTTATGCAACCTACACCTAAGGCAGTGAACCTACCGATGCAGTCTAGCACTAATGGCGAGTATCAAGGTCGTATTCCTCGGGAAAGTGAAAGCCCAGAGTTACTCCTTTGTTCTTTGTTATATTAACCTAAAATGGATAATGAATAAATTCTAAACTAACTATTAACTACAAGCTAAGTTCTGAGGGAGATGCAGGAGTAATTGATAAATGAAATAATCAAGACAAGAAGACAAACCCAAAGGGAATCTAAACTAGTTGGCAACCGAACAAAAGATAAAGGATCGGTGAGTCTAATTATGCTACCCGTGGACAAATTCTTAACCGAATTCGGTTTCTCTCTCGAGATAACCGAATTCCTAAACCTAATAACCTAAAGTTGGAATCTCTTCCTAACGATTGATTCTTAAATTAGCATTAAGCTTTAATCCGCCTCTATTAAGCTTTGTTAATTCTTAATCCGGCTAGTTAATTATCCTTATCTCTAAGCGATTATTAACCAGTTCTTGTTATTCAAAATTCCAATTGCCAAACGGATTTCTCAATCTTATAAAGCAATCTAAACATCACAATTCACAACGTCTCACGAATAATGCATAATCTTATTAATACTGAAAACAAGAAGAATACAAAACCAACTCAAACAATCCAACAATATAATATCAAGCCAACATAGTAAAGAAATCCCAATGGATTAAATCAGTCTAGCTAAACATGTTCATGTTTAAAACAATCTAGGAAATCAATTACAATGAAAGAATAATGAAAATAAAACATGTACACCCTTTTCTCTCGAATTGGATGAACAGCTCCAAATCTGGATCTACACTTTGATTAATCTCCCAAACTGCCTCTTGAATTGCTTCCACTACGGTTTTGCACTCGGAACCTTGCGATTCCGGGATTCTTACTCCCCGTAACTCTCTCTCGCACTCAATATTGTGCAGAAACCGAACCAGCCGCCAGGGCTCTATGTCACTCTTTTCCTCTCCTCCTTTTCTAAGAAAAATTCATTTTTCTTATATATTTAACTCAGCACGGTCGAAGTCCAGGCCGTGCTGAAACTGTGGATCTCACCAAGTAGGGTTTCACCACGGCCGTGTTTCTCCCCGTGTTGGCCACCACGGGCCGTGTTGCTCCCCGTGTTATCCACCACGGGCCGTGCTGAAGGCCGTGGTGGCTACGGAAACGGTGCCCAAACTATTATTTTGAAGACCAAGTTTTGATGGTTGGTCACGGCCAGACTCTAGGCCGTGATGGTCAGCACGTCCCTGACTCAGGCCGTGCTCAATGTGTGCAACGCGGGCTCTTGTCCGATCTTGATGAATTCTCATCCGTTTCTGCACGTATTGATCTATAATTGCTTAAACACCGATGATGGTCCTATAAATGTTCCTGAAATGCAAAAGAACATAAAACACGGGTGATCTGGGAATAAAAGCACAATAATTGCTAAGAACATACGCAATAATATGCAAGCAAATATGTGTAAAACTATGCTTATCACTCTTCAAGAAATAAATCATCAATTTCCTGCAACAGATAAACAAAAGCACTAGGCAAAGAAGAGTTAAGCTCGTTAGCATTTAAAGTATGCCTCTTTTTACATAAGTACAAACATGGTCTGATTAGCCAAGAAGGCTTTTTTCCTTACTCTCTCTTGCATAGAAACTCTCTTTCCTTTTCTTTTTCTCACTTTTCACACCCTCACCTTCTCCTTTTTCTCTCATGCATATACTCTCTTTATTTTTTTCTTTTTGTGCACTCATGCTCTTGTTTTCTTTCTTTTCTTGTGCACCTTTATTCATGTGTTTTGTACTGCTCTCCTCTTTCATGCGCATTTGATCTTCATACACCTCTTTGTATGTCAAAGGAGCAAGTGTAATAGATTTAGCATTTATTACGAAAGAGTATTTGTTAGTAAAACCATGATGAATGACTCCTCTATCAATTTGCGATCGGTGGCCTAGAAAGAATATGTCTAACATGCATAGGCACCACATCACACAACACCTCATTCTTATACCTACTAATAGAGAAAGACACTAATACTTGCTTCGCAACTTTAATTTCACCATAATCCTTCAACCATTGTGCCAATCATTGTGTCATTAAGAGTCCTCATGCATAGAGGAACAAGGAATGATGGAAATCCCAATAGTGCAAATCTTGATCAGAATATTTGGGTGTGCCTCGATTCTCAGCATTCCTTTTTCCTTCAAAAGATTCGTCTGCGATCATTTGAGAAATGATATCAATATTTGATCAACTAAATTTCTTTCATCGCATTTGTCCAACCATTTGATCGATGCTTATGATTGTTGCTTCCACGCGTGTTAACGCAATAATCTTTTTTATACTCGCCAAATAAAACCAAACCATTAAACAATGATTTTGTTGACAGTACGATAATCAATGCACATCCTCCATGTTTTGTCCTTTTTAGGCACAAGTAAAACTGGAACTGCACACGGGCTTATACTTTCCCTGGTTAATCCTTTAGTCATCAATTCTTCAACTTGCCTTTGGAGCTCCTTAGTCTCCTCGAGGTTGCTCCTCTAGGCAGGCTGATTAGGAATAGTTGATCCAGTCATTAAATCAATTTGATGGTCTATTCCCTAATTGGTGGCAATCCATGTGGGATCTCTTTGGGAAATAAACTATCAAATTCCTGCAATAAAGAAACAAAGCACTAGGGAAAGAAGAGTTAAGCTCGTTAGTATTAAAGTAGGCCTCTTTTTACATAAGTACAAACATGGTCTGATTAGCTAAGAATGCTTTTTTCACCTCACTCATGCTCTCGTTTTCTTTCTTTTCTTGCACACCATCACTCATGTGTTTTGTACTACTCTCCTTTTTCATGTGCATTTGGTCTTCATACACCTCTTTGGGTGTCAAAGGAGCAAGCGTAATAGATTTGACACTTATTACAAGAGCATTTATTACTAAGACCATCATGAATGACTCGTCTATCAAATTGCCATGGGCAACCTAAAAGAATATGTCTATCATGCATAGGCACCACATTATACAACACCTCATCCTTATTCCTACCAATAGAGAAAGACACTAATACTTGCTTAGCAACTCTAATCTCACCACAATCATTCAACCATTGAAGCTTTTATGCCTTGGGTGTATCGAATCAAAACTACATCACATGAAATATTGCCTGCTTTGACCCCCACTAGCCTCACGGTTTTGTCCCTTTAGCGGATTCGAGAACTTCCTAAGAGGTCACCCATCTTGAAAATTCCCTGAACCAAGCACGTTTACTTTGGAGCTCCTACAACTCCACAGCTAAACAACCAAAAATCACCTCATGTGATTAATTCCAACTCTTTGTATATATGTTATCAACCATTCTCTACCCCATTTCAACGTGTAATTCAATTTATTCATGTACCTTCTTACCTTAGAGTGCTGCCATCCTAGAAGCCTACATGAAGCTGCTCTTTGTCCAAGCATCCTATCCTTGCCCCGACATCCACTCCCCCCCCCCATCAGACCGCTTTTCTAGGCCAGGCTGTAAAATAGGGTGTTTAAAAGTTGGCAAACAAAATTTCTCAACAAGTTTATACTAGCCACATTGGTACAACTATCCCCATCAATTATCATGCTACATATCTTATCTTTGTCTCAACATCTATTATGAAAGATATTGTCTCCTTGTACCTCTACCTCTTTTGCTTGCAAACTCAATGCTCGCCTTGCCACTAATATATCACCATGTTCAGCATACTCTTGGTCACTACCATCTTCTAGGGGCGGCATCTCTTCTTCTTCTTCACTTTCAGACTGCACTTCCCCATTGTCCCTCATAATCATGGCTCTTTTATTTGGACATTAAGAAGCTATATGGCCCATTCCTAAACACCAAAAATATTTAATATCTCTAGTTTTGGATGTTTGAGGAGTGGATTTACCTTGGAATTTGTCGCCGCTCTCCACTTTAGGATCCTTGAAAGACTCAAATTTGGGCTTAGAAATAGCCTTGTCCTCCTATGTGGAAATAGGATGCTCTCGATTCCTTCTCCTACTTATCACAAGTTGATCCCACCAAATAATAGTATAATTAGTAAATTCAACAGTAGCAAGTTTTACCTCTTTCTCTTCTGAGTAGTTGTGGCAATTGAACACAAGCTCCACTTTCTTATCCCACTCATGGTAAGCCTCAGGATCGCTTTTTCCTTGAAAAGTTGGGATTCTCATCATAATGTTTCCCAAGTTCCCATCTACACTCCTTGCTCCTCTTTCATCATTGTCAAATCTGCCCCGGTTTGCAAGACCCACACTCCACCAAAGTCATTATCAACATATTCTTCATGGTCCAAGTTATAGATGTACCTCGGCCTCCAATTGTGTTGGTTGATATGCCTAGGCTGCCCTCTTCTGAATTTTGACTCCACTCTCTCCAACCTCTCATCCTTGCTCTCAAACCTTAGATTGAGCTGTTCCAAGGTCCTTTGTATAACCTTCATGTACAATTTTAGGTCCATATCCTTTGGCTCCTCCGCCGCAATCTCTTTATCTTTACTTTGAGATATTATGTAAATCTACAAAATAATGAAATTTGTTATTCCTTACACACTCCCTTATGTGTTTGCACTAAAAAAAGGTCACATTCTCCTGTTTCACACAAATTGGCTTTTAGCCTCTTTTAGACTCACACACTCTTGCTTTTTCCCACTCTAATTCTTTCCTATAGTTCTTGTAAGAACTAAGTGTTTCTTAATCAAAATAGCCTTTTTAGAGCTTAATTGACAGCAATAAAGGTTAAGGTAAAAGTAAAACAACAAGTATAGTGTGAAGGTAATGATATATGACGGCAATAAATAATAAACAAGATAGCCTTAATAACTTGAATAAAATATCAATACTCACAAATGATGAAATATAACAAAATGATGAAACTTCCTTACTGTTGCTATTCTTTTCTTTTCTTTTCTTTTTTTGATTTTTTTATCAACAACTGAATTGAAATAACTAAACTTGAATCAAAGAAACAAAGAACATGAATAAGCTCATTAGGACTTCTTGTAGGATTAGGATTCCTAGTTCAGTCCTTATTGGATTAGGATTCCTTAAGCTAGTAGGATTTGCATCATCAAGACTCCTTATTGGAGTATGATTCATTGTGCTAGTTTGGTTCGTATCAAACTTCCTTTACACATTTAGGAAGAAATTAGAATAGGAAAATAAAAATCAAAGACTAAATTAGAAGTTTCCTAAATAACAAAATAAGTAACTAGAATGATTTAGGAAATCTTTGATACAGGAAGAATGGACTAAATCAACGTTTAATATTCGTAAATAACTAAAAGGGACAGTTGCCCTTGTTTTCTAAACAAAATTAGGTGCCTAGGTCAAGCTCACAAGCATACACCTCCTTATTTCTTCTTTAAGCTTATTTCCTTGCTTCCTCTTTCTCTTGTTCCCTCGAGTAAAATTTCATCCAAAACTTAAGGATTCATCACCCACCGTGCTAAATTAGTTAAATAAGATTGGGCTTGATTAACTCTCACTTTTCATATGGCTTCGAAGGCTTGGCCTAAATATCTTGAATAAGGAATATTCCTAAATAACTAAAAGGGGCGGCTGCCCTTGTTTCTAAAAAAAAATTAGGTGCCTAGGTTTCTTCTTTAAGCTTCTTTCCTTGCTTCCTTTTTCCCTTGTTCCCTTGAGTAAAATTTTGTCCAAATCTTAAGGATTCATGACCTAACATGCTAAATTAGGTTAATAATAAGATTGGGCTTGATTAACTCTTACTTTTCATATGGCTTCGAAAGCTTGGCCCAATTATCTTGAATAAGGCCATTTAAGGCCCCCTTCATTCTTTTGGCTCTATCTCTTGTAATTGGAATTCCCTTGATGAATAATGGATCACTTGGGTTTAAGACTTGATCTCCTTGACTTAGTTGGCTACTTGGTTCTTTAGGTGTTGGGGTTGCATCAATTCGGTTGCATGTAGTTTTTATAGAGTGAAAGCGCTCATTCCATAAGAAGAAGAAATAAGAAGCTAAATATGAATAAATAAATAAAGAAATATGAATAAACTAAAGTCAAATTAAGAACCAGAGAGGAATTGACTAGGAAACAACGCTCGTATTCCCAAATTTTATGAGCCAGCTTAAAAAAGATAAGGGTAAATTCATGTTAGCCGACCTAAAAACACTCCGACAGAAATCACTTCATTATATGCATTTTATAGATCAAAGAGCTTGAATTCCAACTTGTATTCTGCTTGGATTAATTAAAAATGAGATGATTTCTCCCTTACGCACATCAACAATGAAGGATGAAGATCCAATGGTCTGAATCCTAAATCAAAATATTTGGGCGCGCCTTGATTCTTGTCATTCCCTCTTTCCTCCAAAAGATTCATCTGTGATTATTCGGAGAATGATATCAATAAACGATCAACTAATCTTCTTTCTTCACATTCGTCGAAGCATTGGATCGATGCTTATGATTGCAGCTTCCATGCGCTTCCACTCAACACTCGTTAAGGAAAAATATCATAAGTTCTTTGCTCTCTTCCATATGTCTAGGCGTAGGATCAAATCAAATTGATTTAAAGACAAGGGTAGACAAAGAACACAAGAGAAAGAAAGGATACGAGCGATAAGTCTATGCTCAGTAGCATAAGTGTTGATAAGTCCATAAAGTTTTTGAAAGAACCCGTAACTTAATTTTTCGTAAGGTAGAAAACTGAAATAATATGCTAATTGCAGTTAATTATTCGGTTGGATGCAGTTTTTATAGTGAGAAAGCCCGAATTTAATATGAAGAAGAAATTTAGAACCTAAATATGAATAATTAAATAAAGAAAGATGAATAAACTAAATTCAAATCAACAACTGGGGAGGAGTTGACTGGTCAACAGCTCTCACAATCCCAAATTTTATGGGCTAGCTTAACAAAAATAATGGAGAATGTGCGAGGGCATACCTAATAACACCCCGACTCAAATTACTTATTTATATGCGTCCTAGACATCAAAATGCTCGATTCCCACTTGTTTTACACTTGGATTAATCAAAACCAATATGATATCTCTCTAATGCGTGTGGATTAATGCCTGCTTGATCATCAAAACCGCTGGTCAAGCTTGTTAATTACATTCCTAAGATTCCTTACGTCAATTCTGGTGTCATCATGAGTCCTCATGCCTAGAGGAACAAGGAATAATGGAGATCCCAATGATGTAAATCTTAAATCAAAATATTTGGGCGTGCCTCGATTTCGCCTCAAGTTGTCTTGCAATACCCTCTACAGCTTGGCGGGTATCACGAACCTAGACTTATTGCTCACATCCTTCCTTTCTTTTGTGTTCTTTGTGTATCCTTATGTTTAAATCAATTCGATTTGGTCCTTACACTTGTCCATGGAAGAGAATAAAGAACTTGCAATTTCTTTCCTTATCGGATTTGAAATCCTACATATCTTCTCATTTGTTCGTTTCTTTTGTTCGTCTCTTTCTAATCAATAACTCGTATGATGTGGTTTTATTTAGTGAGCATAAACAAGAGTGTTGAGTTAAAGCACATGGAAGCGACAATCAAGAAGAAGAAACTATAAGTTAAATATAAATAAATAAATATGAATAAACTAAAGTCAAATCAAGAACTCGAGAAGAGTTGAATGGCCAACAACACTCGTAGTCCTAAATTTTATGAGCCAGCTTAATGAAAATAAAGGAAAATTAATGTGGGCCTACCTAATCACACTTTGACTCAAATTGCATCATTATATGTGTCCTAAGGATAAAGATATTTGCATTCCTAATTGTATTAATCGACACAATATGGTTTCTCCCTTATGCGCGTTGATTTGCGTCTCGTGCTGCTTGATCATCAAGTCATGCTCCAATGCCACCGGTCAAGACTGTTAATTGCTTTCCCATCATTCCTTAATAAAAACAAGGGCAAAATTCATATGCACGTACCTAATAACACTTTGGCCCAATATACTTCATTATATACCTTCCAAACATCAAAACATGCTCATTCGCGCTTGGATTAATTGAAAAGCAACATGATTTCTCCTTTACACGCGTGGATTTATGTCATGTCCTACTTAATCATCGAGCTAAACCCCAATGTTGCTTGACAAGCTTGTCAATTGTGTTCCAATGATCCCTTACTCCAATCCTTGTGTCATCATGGAGTCCTCGTGCTTAGAGGAACAAAGAATGACGAAGATCCCAATGATGCAAATCCCACATTAGAATATTTAAGCATGCCTCGATTCACCTCGTTCCTTCTCTCCTTCAAAAGATTCATCCACGATCATTCTAAGAATGATATCCATGCTCTATCATTCGCATTCGTGCAAGTATATGATCAGTGACTATGATTATCACTTCCATGAGCTTTCTCTCAACAGTTGTGTTTATGCTCCCAAAATAAAACCAAACCATCGTACTAGATAAAGAGGAGTTGATTGGTCAACAACTCTTTTCATCCTAATTTTTTTGAGCTAGAATAATGAAAATAAGGGAGAATTCATGTGGGCCTACCTAATAATACTTTGGTCCAAATTACGTACTTATATGCGTCCCAAACATCAAAACGCGTGTATTCTTGCTTGGATTAATCAAAAGCAACATGATTTCTCCCTTACGCATGTGGATTTTGCATTTTGTCCTACTAGATCATTAAGTCACACCACAATGCCACCAGTCAAGTTTGTCAATTGCGTTGCCATAATTTCTTATGCCAATCCTTGTGTCATTTGGAGTCCTCATGCTAGGCAAACATGGAATAATGGAGATCCCAAGGGTACAAATCCTGAATCGGCATATTAGGGCATGCCTCAATTCTCGTCGTTCCTTCTTTCCTCCAAAAGAATCATCCACGACCACTCTGAGAATGATATCCATACTCGATCAACTAATTTTTTTCTTCGCATTCGTCCAAGTATAGGATCAGTGCTTATAATTGCCGCTTCCAACGCTTTCAATCAACACTCGTTTTTATGCTCACTTAATAAAACCACGCAAAGATTAAAAAGAGTGGCACAAAAGAAATAAATAAGATGAGAACATAAGTAGGATTTGGAATCTGATAAGGAAAGAAATTAGAAGTTCTTCGTTCTCTTCTATACAGTCATGTGAAAGTATCAAATCGAATTGTTTTAAACACAAGGGTATACAAGGAACACAAAAGAAAGGCAGGATGTGAGCGATAAGTCTATGTTTGCTAGCACGAGCCTTGATAATTCCGCAAAGTTCTTCGAAGAAACCATAACTTGATTTTTCGCAAGGTAGAAATTTTAAATAATATGCTCACTAGCCTCAAGTATTCAGTTGCATGCGGTTTTTATAGTGCGCAAGTCCTCATTCTATAAGAAGAAGAAACTAAAAGCTAAATATGAATAAATAAATATATAAAGATGAATAAACTATAGTCAAATGAAGAACCAAAGAGGAGATGATTGGTCAATAACTGTCATAGTCTCAAATTTTATGAGCCGGCTTAATAATATTAAGGAATAGTTCACGTGGGCATACCTAATAACTCTCCGACCCAAATTACATCACTAGCAATAGGATTTCTACTTTACACGTGTGGATTTGCATCTCGTCCTGCAAGATAATCAAGTCACGCCGTAATGCTACCGGTCAAACTTGTCAATTGCATTCCTAAGATTCCTTATGCTAACCCTTGATATGGAACCTCCATGAATAAGATTGAGAACTCCTTTTGAATTGCGGACCATCAACACATTAACATGAAAACCCCAAGAACTAATTCGGCACAACCTCTAAAAAATGATAAAAAACATATTTCTTAGAAAGATGATCAACAATTAGAATGTGGGACATATTCCTATATCCCAATTTCAAAAAAATCTAGAAGAAGATGATCAATCTACTTGAATGTTTCTTAAGCATGCATTCTACACAAGAACACAAAAATAAAATCAAAACAGCTTTTAGGTTTAATAACCAATTATCATTCAAATTCAACTTCAACTTGATTACCTATATTAAAATTTGCACCAGCCTTTTATAGTCCTTAGAAGACTATAAATCTTAACTAATAAGGAATTACATCTCATCTGGGATAAAGATAGCCTTCCTAACTAAAAGAGATAACTTAAATAAATTTCTAATTAGGTTAAAATACATGTGTGGCCACCTAAAATATGTCATGAAACCCTAATTTCTATAAGTCATATAAATAGGTCTCATAACATAGGCCAAGTTAGGCCCAAAGTCTTCATATGCTCCAATTTAGCTTTTTTGGTCTTTTTAAGCCTAACTAGATTCATTCAAGTCCAATAAATTGAATTAGATTAATGAGCCTTGAACTTAAATCAAATTCTTCAAGCCTTGATGTGTCCTTAGCACAAATATCTTGGATAAGCTCATTGACTTGTAATTTGAATCAATCTAGGACTCCTAATTGAATTAGGATTCTTTTTGTTGGTTGAATTTCTAATATTATTAGGAATCCTTACAGGATTAGGATTCCTAGTTGAGTTAGGACACCTTATAGATTAGGATTCCTTGAGCTAGTATGATTTGCATCATCAAGACTCCTTGTTGGAGTAGGATTCGTTGTGCTAGTTTGGTTCATATCAATCCTTGTGTTATTAGGAGTCCTCGTGCCTAGAGAAACAGAGAATGATAGAGATCCCAATGGTGCAAATCCTGAATCAAAATACTAGGGAGTGCCTCGATTCTCATTGTTCCCTCTTTCCTCTAGAAGATACGTCTATGATCATTTGGAGAATGAAAGCAATACTCGATTTATTAATTTTATTTCCTCATATTTGTCGAAGAATTGGATTGGTGCCTACAATTGTTGCTTCCACGCACTTTCTCTCAATAGTGGAGCTTATGCAACCTAAAGAAAGCCAAACTATCGTATTACAAAAAAAGGAGTTGATTGGTAAAAAACTCTCATAGTCCTAAATTTTTGAAGCTAGAATACCAAAAATAAGGGAAAATATGCATGGGTATACTTAATAAAAACCCAGCCTATATTACATAATTATATGCGTCTCACTTAGATTTCTTCCTTACGTGTGTGGATTTGTGTCTCGTCCTGTTAGATCATCACGTCATGCCCCAATGCCACCGGTCAAGTTTGTCAATTACTTTCCCATGATTCCTTACAACATCCTTGTGTCATCAGGAGTCCTCATGCCTAGAGGAACATAGAGTGATGGAGATTCCAATGGCGAAAATACTAGATTAGAATATTGTGGGGTGCCTCGATTCTCGATGTTCTCTGTTTCCTCCAAATGATTCATCCACGCTCATTCTGAGAATAATATCAATACTGGATAATTTAATTTCTTTGCATTTGTCCAAGCATTGTATTTGTGCCCATGATTGTTGCTTCCATGTGCTTTCAATCAACACTCGTATTAATGCTCGCTAAGTAAAACCAAACCATCAAATTAGACAGAGATTAGATAGAGTGGAATAAAAGAAACAAACAAGGTGGGATTTTGGATCTAATAAGGAAAGAAATCACAAGTTCTTTCTTCTCTTCCATACGGCAAAGCGAAATGATAAAATCAAATTTACTTAAATGCAAGGGTCGATAAAAAGAAAGGACGTAAGCGATAAGTCTATGTTCGTGAGATCGAGTCTTGATAAGTTTGTAAAGTTCTTGAAAGAACCCATATCTTGATTTTCTGCAAGGTAGAAAACTCAAATAACATGCTCACTACCCTTAAGTATTCAGTTACATGTGATTTTTGTACTACGAGAGAGTAGTTGGCTAGTCAACCACTCTTGTAGGTGAGCCAGCTTAACAAAAATAAGGTCAAATTCGCATGGACTTACCTAATAATACTCCAACCTAAATTACTTCATTATATGCATCCCAAACATTAAAATGCTTGCATGGACGTTTGTATTATGCTTGGACAAATAAACAAACAACATGATTTCTCCGTTACGCAACGGCGCCAAAAACTTGATAGGCTAAATCGTGTTAGCTACAATCTAAGGTTGGAATCTCTTCCTAACGATTGATTCTTAAACCAGCAATAAGCTTTAATCCGCCTCTATTAAGCTTTGTTAATTCTTAATCTGGCTAGTTAATTATCCTTATCTCTAAGCGATTATTAACCAGTTCTTGCTATTCAAAATTCCAATTGCCAAATGGACTTCTCAATCACATAAAGCAATCTAAACATACAATTCACAACGTCTCATGAACAATGCATTATCTTATTAATACTGAAAGCAAGAAGAATACAAAACTAATCCAAACAATCCAACAATATAATACTAAGCCAACATAGTAAAGAAATCCCAATGGATTTAATCAATCTAGCTAATCATGTTCATTATCAAAATACACAAGAATTCAATTAGAACAATGAGTAAAGGTAGAGAAAACCCGATTACACCCTTAGATGAGAGTAAACAGCCCCAATTTCTCTTGCTCAATCTTGAATCGATCCTTGTTCCTCTTACTCGATTTGAAAACTAATCAACGAACCTTACCCAATCTTCAATCTTTGAAGGGAATCCGATTGAAACCTTGATCAAAGTCTCCTTTTCTCTTGGTTTCAGCTCAGAAAACCCTTAGAGAGAGAAATATTAGGGTTTGGGACGTTCTAACCCTAGCCTCCTCCTCACTTTCCTCTCTTCATTCTTTTAATTAATACCCCTTGTCGCCTTCAACACGGCCTTGTTCCTAGCCGTGTTTGGGAAACGGGCTGGTGTTCTTGGCCGTGTTACTCTTTGTGGTCGTGCTCCCTAAAAGCTTCTTTTTCTTTCATGTTTGACGCATCCAACACGGCCATGTTAGTGGCTGTGTTGATGTTGAATCCAACACGGCTGTGTTAACCTTCTGCATGGGCATACTTAGCTCGTTTCGGCAGCTTTGACGTCCAATTATGCTCCAATTCTTTTCTTTATCATTCTTTGACCTCTTTTGGACCTAATGCACACAAACATACGTATAGGGTGAGTGTTGGGACCAATTCACATCCAAATATACATAAATTCTGCCTTAAAATCCTTATTTAGATGTGTGTATTCTACGCACATCAAATAACCCCACATTTAGCTCATTGCTTGTCCTCAAGCAATCAAAAGTAAAATAAGGAAAATAAACCACTAAGGAACAACACTTAAACTGACAGACAAGCTAGAGAGCTCCTGCACATATCCTTAACAAGCGTAAGTCAAACAAAAAGAAACGAAGCAATCAATTCAAGTATCACAACCAAGATGCCAATAATTCACAAAATACTGACTCAACAAAATTATTCAGAACCAACTTCTCACCAGATTCACTCTAAGTCACTCAAAGTGTTTAAAGGATAGTGTTAAATCGCTCAATGCATCAAATACTGCCTTACTTACTATATGCTTGCTCTTAAATCCTACTCCTACCACTTATGGAGAGTAAACAACCATGTCAAGAGGTCTTTATAAGGGTTATAATGGGGATTAGGTAGGGGTAGGTAAATTTGATAAGATGTTGAACCTATGGTGTTCTGCAATGAAATACATGACATGCACACAAGTCACAATAATCACAAGGGGTAAACAATGGATAGTAGTCCAAGGTGGGAAATAGGAATCAAATCAAAATGTTTAGCTCACTTATTTTCTTTCTTTTCATCACCTTTCCCTCTTATTCTTCTTTTTATATATTTTTCTTCTTTTTTTTTTCTTTTTTTCTTTTTTTTTTTTCATAAGGGAAGAACATTCACATAATAGAGTGAATTTCATTTTGGATTGAAGTAAGCTGCTACAAGGTTCCAAAGCTACTCCCAAGACAAAAATTTCCAATAAAAATAACTCATGTGCAAAATCATAACCCAAAGCAGAATAAAACTAAGTGGTAATAGAATATGATAAAAAATGGTGAAAGAAAGGGTTATCTACAGAATCAATAAACGAATGAAGGCTATTTGGCTAGAATGAAAAACCTAAGTGCCTCTATCATACCAAAGTGTTAAACTCTCCTTGTGGCCCTCATAAGCATTACCGAGCAAGTTCTAAAAGTAAAAATAGTAATTGGCACTCTCAACAAGAAATAAATAAAAGCATATAACGTGTATGCTTACAATTTAGGCTCAATTTCTCACAAGTGTGCTTTTTGAGTAGGTTCCAAACAAAAATCATCAAAACAGAATTAGATTAACCAAAGCAACTTAGTGCAGAACTCAAACTAATTATCTTACATTCTTCCGCAAGACTCAACACTATCGGTTTTACCCGATCACATGGACATAAACAGGATTTCCAAATCAAGTCAACAGTAAGAGCATCGAAACAAAGTGAAAAATTTTCAAAATTTTACAAAAAATTGCACAAAGAATAAACAAATAATTAAGATGGAATAAATATCACCCACCCCACACTTGAAGGACACACTATCCTCAGTGTACAAAATATAAGAAATGCAAAAGGAAAAAGAACTAATACTGCCCTGACTAAAGCTCCAGAGTGAAAGAGGTGCATCATTAGGGATATCAGGGCGCTGGCTAGTCGGTGGTAGAGGAGTGGCTGCAAATAATAAAATAAGGAATTAAAATAAAAAATGAAACAAAAATTAAATAAAATATGAAAACTAAAACTAATAAAATGTTTCAAAATGAAAAGGTAAAAAAAAATTAAAAATGAAAAACATAAAATAAAATTTGGGGTGCCTCCCAAAAGCGCTTCTTTTTTATGTGATGAGTCTTCTTAGCTGGACTCATGGTGAAAAGCAAACGGTGGGGATTGATGACCATCCATCCTTCTTCCAAGCAAATGGCTTCAAGTATCCGCTTAAAGGGATAATCGTCGACTTCCTCTTCCCGACTGTCCAGCAAGCTGCCAGTATGATGGGCAAAACTCGCTCCTCGTATAATTGAACATAGTCATAATGTTGTAGGGGCTATTCCAATTTGAAAGCTGGAGTTTCAACAATTGGAAGGATCGATGGTTAGGCAATTTCTTCAGGAGTGTCGATGGTTTTCTTCAGTCCTTGGCTTGGTTCACTTGCTAGAAGACACTCGAGCTCCTCCAAGGCTTCTTCATTGGATAACTCGTGCTCATCTTCCATCATCGAAGGGACTTGTGGAAAATCCACCAAAAATTCCTATAACTGCAACTCAGCATCATCAACTGTACATTCTTGTTGATAGCCTTTCAGAGGAATTATGTTCGCCTCTTCTTTTTCTAGTTCCATCTCCATGTTCAAGAAATCGTCCTGCACAGAAGCATCATCGTCAAACATAATAGATAAACCAGAAAAATTCTCACCTGAACACAAAGTGACAACGCTCAAGTGTTCCTCGGATTCAGTAGCGTTTGATGGAGTTCCCAATTGCTCTTCAGCTAGTAACTTGAAGATTAAGCTTACTTGATGCTCTATGTTCTTAATCGAGGCTTGTTGATCTTCAAGTAGCCTCTCTGTTTGTTGGAATCTATCATCAAGACTTGTAATGAACCTCATCATCAGCTCCTCCGACACTCACTCTTCATCTTGAGTTGAAGGTGCAAGATTAGGCTGCTGATATGGTTGCTGAGATTCTGGTGGTTTTGGGCCATCTAAGCTCCATCCATAGGGTGAATGAGTGCTCCACTCTTGATTATAGGTGCTTCCATACGAGTCATTTGGCCAACTTCCTGTATAATTACCTGTTCATAGTTATAAGAACAATGAGCAACATCACTACACAAAATGTAAACCATAAAAAATTCACAAACAACTTGAGATGAAAGGATAGGAGTGGAGAGTTGATCGGTAGCCCTGCAAAACGATTCCACTCGAGCTTCTAAAGATGCACGGGTATCCCAATTTTTAGCACTCTTTTGGTTCCTAATCCTATTTTCTAATGCGTCATACAAAGAGTTTGAGTTTAGCATTGAACCTCCTTATCATTCACTATTTGAATCATAAACTTAAACTAAATAAATATGTACAAATAAAATAAAATAAATAAACAAATAAAAAATAAAAATCATAAAATAATAAAAAAGAAAAAAAAATGGCTAATTTAACAAATAGCAAATTTCACTCTAGTTTTCAAACAATTCTCCGGCAACAGCGCTAGAAACTTGATAGGCTAAATCGTGTTAGCTACAATCTAAGGCAGTGTACCTATCGATGCAGTCTAGCACTAATGGCGAGTATTAAGGTCGTATTCCTCGGGAAAGTGAAAGCCCAGAGTTACTCCTTTGTTCTTTGTTATATTAACCTAAAATTAGTGATGAATACTTTCTAAACTAACTAATAGCTACAATCTATGTTCTAAGGGAGATGCAAGAGTAATTGATAACTAAAATAACTAAGGCAAGGAAGCAAACCCAAAGGGAACCTAAACTAGTTGGCAATCAAACAAAAGACAAAGGATTGTTGAGTCTAATTATGCTACCCGTGGACGAATTCTTAATCGAATTCGGTTTTTCTCTCTAGATAACCGAATTTCTAAATCTAATAACCTAAAGTTGGAATCTCATCCTAACGATTGATTCTTAAACTAGCATTAAGCTTTAATCAGCCTCTATTAAGCTTTGTTAATTCTTAATCCGGCTAGTTAATTATCCTTATCTCTAAGCGATTATTAACCAGTTCTTGATATTCAAAATTCCAATTGCCAAATGGACTTCTCAATCACACAAAGCAATCTAAACACACAATTCACAACGTCTCATGAACAATGCATTATCTTATTAATACTAAAAGCAAGAAGAATACAAAACTAATCCAAACAATCCAACAATATAATACTAAGCCAACATAGTAAAGAAATCCCAATGGATTTAATCAATCTAGCTAATCATGTTCATTATCAAAGTACACAAGAATTCAATTAGAACAATGAGTAAAGGTAGAGAAAACCCGATTACACCCTTGGATGAGAGTAAACAGCCCCAATTTCTCTTGCTCAATCTTGAATCGATCCTTGTTCCTCTTACTCGATTTGAAAACCAATCAACGAACCTTGCCCAATCTTCATTCTTTGAAGGGAATCCAATTGAAACCTTGATCAAAGTCTCATTTTCTCTTGGTTTCAGCTTAGAAAACCCTTAGCGAGATAAATATTAGGGTTGGGGACGTTCTAACCCTAGTTGCCTCCTCACTTTCCTCTCTTCATTCTTTTAATTAATACCCCCTGTCGCCTCCAACACGGCCTTGTTTTTGGCGGTGTTTGGGACACGGGCTGGTGTTCCTAGCCTTGTTACTCTCTGTGGTCATGCTCCCTAAAAGCTTCTTTTTCTTTCATGTTTGACGCATCCAACACGGCCAGTGTTGAATCCAACACGGCCGTGTTAACCTTCGGCATGGGCATACTTAGCTTGTTTCGGCAGCTTTGACGTCCAATTATGCTCCAATTCTTTTCTTTATCATCCTTTGACCTTTTTTGGACCTAATGCACATAAACATACGTATAGGGTGAGTGTTGGGACCAATTCACATCCAAATATACATAAATTATGCCTTAAAATCCTTATTTAGATGTGTGTATTCTACGCACATCAACTTACCTAATAATACTCCAACCTAAATTACTTCATTATATGCATCCGAAACATCAAAATGCTTGCATGGACGTTTGTATTATGCTTGGATAAATAAATAAACAACATGATTTCTCCGTTACGCGATTGAATTTACATCTCATCTTTCTTGATCATCAAGCTAAGCGCCAATACCATAAGTAAAGCTAGTGAATTGAGTTCCTATGATTCCTTACACCAATCCTTGTCTCATCAGAAGTCGTCATGCCTAGAGGAATAAGGAATGATGGAGATTCTAATGGTGCAAATCTTGAATCAAAATATTAGGCATGTCACAACCAAATTTATTTATTTCTTTTTATTAATAATTAATATTCATTAGCATGTCATTAAATATGTCATTTGCATCATGATTATATATGATCTATTTTATTATATTATGTGGTAGATAAATAAATTATTTAGTTACATATTGATTTAATTGAAAAGTAATGATTTTGGACTAAATTGAAAAGTTAGAAAGAAAGAGGATTAAATTGTAATTTGCCTATTTCCACACCAATATACCACCTCTTTCATTTGTTCTTATCTACGTATGCTTCCCAATTTCCTTTTCTTCTTTGTCTCTCTCATTTTTTCTCCTTTCCTTCTTCAACTTTGATTTTCCAAATCAAACTCTACAAAACTTTTAGTAAGTGAAAATCAAATTCTTCTTTTAAGCTTGAAAGATTTGGGCTTTCTTAATCAAGGAAAACAAAGGTGAGTAATTTTAATTGCTTGATTTTGCTGTAAATTAGGGTTAATGATATGAAATTGTTGATGATTATGTGTTTTGGAATTGTTTAATCAAGAGTAAACATGCTTTTACTTGTGATCTTGAAGCTGAAATTTCTGGGCAGATTTTTCACTTATGATTTCGTGATCTTAGAGGCTTTATCTCGAAAATTTTCAAACATGAAAGTTGTAGGTATATGTCTCAAGAATATCTCTGTAAAATGGTTTTGCAGATTGTTGAGTGAGTAGGAACTTATGAGATTCGATTTTGCTGCTGCTCTGTTTTTGGTTCAGCAGGTGACCTGGTTTTTGTGCTGACATTTTGAGGCATTTAGAGGCTGAACCAAGCAGAGAGTTAAACATGAAAGTTGTTCATTTATATATGTAGTATATGTCTGAAAACTTTCATAATTTTTGGTTGAGTATAACGTGAGATATGTTGAACTTAATATGGCCTGCCCGAAACTGTTTTAAGCAGAAATCGGGCTTAGGATTCAGAAATTTATTGCTAATTGTGTGTTTCACAACTTGAGCTAGAAAAGTCCAAATTGAGTAAAATTAGTGTCTATAGAAACTTTAGAATGTTAACTTTATATCTGGAGAGTTTCATCAGAAAATTCATTCGTTTGATTGGGCATTTAATAGGAAACTTTTTTCTGTTCTGTTTAGATGGAAATTTGAGCAGCTGTATAGAAAATGCCATAACTATTTCTATACAAATGATTTTGAGGTGATTCTTTCTGCTATGGTTTCTATAAAAATGGAAGTATAATTCTGGAAAATATGAGATTTTTATTAATTGTACATAAGTTTTGGTGTAATTTCTAAGTCAGTATCTACAAGCTGCCTTCATCAACAAATATGTTGATTTGTTGTCATTCATCTCATGCATCATATTAATATCTAGAATATATGTTATTTTGTTGAAATGTGATATTTTATTGATAGTAAATATATATATATATATATTTATGCCTTGTGATTGAATTGTATTTGTATTGAACATGTGAATAGGTTCATCCAAAGGCAAGGAAGTGGTAAGAGAAAAAGAATAGGATTACTTTGTTATCCTATAACTTTTGGTAAGTATTTAATAGACTAAACTTTGTGTATATTGAGTAGGGACTGCTGTTTGATTACTTGATAATTTCTTCGTTGACTGAGTTGATATTAGTTATGTTTTTGGCTTGTTATAAAGTGAATTGATTGTGATGTGTTGTGAAGTGAATTGATTGTGATGTGTTGTGAAGTGAAATGATTGTGATTAAGGATTGATGACTTTTGTATGGATATTGTGTGATCGGAAAGCCGAGCCAAGGATAGCTACCCGAGTATGTGAGATGGCAAGACCGAGCCGGATAGTCTTGTCAAGCGGTTACTGAAATTTAAAAATGTGAGGAAATGTAAGGATGAGTCATCTGATCCTAATTTGATAGAAATAATGTGGAATTGAATTATTTGACTTGGTTGAGTTTGAGATTATTTGCATTACGTGAGATGAAATTATATGTTTATGAGAATAAACTGAAATGGTTGATTTTGTGATTGTTAGTTAAGTGTTGGTATAATTTTCTGTATTGATAAAGATTTGATAATTCTAGCCTAATATACTATAGTTTAGTAAATTAAATGCTTATTGAGTCGCTAGCTCATTCCTTAGCATTTTTTTTTCAGGTTAATGCAGTTGTAGATAGCCTTACTGCATTGCTCTTTTGCATCAGTCAATATTATCGGGGTGGGCCGGAGGAGTTATCTAAAGCATTGGGGCATTTTGGGAACTTGTGTGAATTAAACTATCATATAAATATTTCTTATATATATTAAGTATGTCATGCCACTTAAATTGTATGAATGTATATTGTAACTAAGTAGTAAATTATGTTTATAAAGTTATATATATATATATATATATATTGCTATTCAATGGGAAGTTTGAGTTGGGGTGTTACAAGGCATGCCTCGATTCTTGTTATTTCCTTTTTTATCTAGAAGATTTATCCATGATCATTCAGAAAATGATATCAATACACGATCAACTAATTTTCTTTTTTCATATTTATCCAAGTATTGGATCGATGGCTATTAACATGGCATCTAGTATGAAAAAATTATTGGATTGGTGTAGGCTTCTGCCCTATGCTTGTGCTTGGATCATGAGTTGAGTCTTGAAGCTTGGTGCTTTGTTATTAACATGGCATCTAGTATGAAAAATATTATCACATTATACCTCATCTACTTTGGCATGTGCACTCAAGGCTCTTTGTGCCACTAACATCTCTCCACTTATAGGCATCTCAATATCACTTAAATCCTCGAGTAGTGGCATGTCATCCTCTTCCTTACTCTTAGTCTCCACTCTAGCATCATTCATCAAAATCAAAGCTCTTTTATTAGGACACTAAGAAGCAATATGTCCTATTCCCAAGCACCGAAAACATTTGATATCCCTTGTTCTTGAGTTAGGTGTTTTGATCTTAGTTGGAGCTTTACCATTGGACTCCCTTGAGTCTTTTAGCTTCTCATATCTTAGCCTCTCCTTCACTTCTTTCTTCTTCCAATTCAGTTTCCATGTGGATATAGAAGCCAAATTGAATATGTTGGAGTTACTTCGATTCTTGAGTTGCCTCTCCACTTTAGTGGCCATATGTACTATATCCTCAAGTACTATATAATGGTGCAATTCAATCACATCAATAATATGTCGGTTTAAGCCATGAAAAAACTGAGCCATAGTAGCCTCTTGATCCTCTTCCACATTAGCCCTTATCATGGTTATTTCCATCTCTTTGTGGTAGTCCTCCACACTCTTAGATCCCTACATAAGACTTTGTAATTTCTTGTACAATTCTCTATAACAGTGAGAAGGAATAAACCTTTATTTCAGGACCCTCTTCATCTCCTCCTATGTTGAAATCAGTCCTTCACCATTCCTTCGCCTTGAAAGCAAAAGTTGGCCCCACCAAACCACAGCACATTCAGTGAACTCAACCGCAGCTAGCTTCACCTTCTTCTCTTCAGAATAATCATGGCAATCAATTAGTAGTTCAACCTTCTTCTCGTATTCAAAATAAAGCTCGAGGTTATTCCTGCCTTGAAAGGAAAAGATTTTTATTTCGATAAGTTTCCATCTTGCCTTCTAGGTCCTCTTTCATCTCTTCCTCCATAACCTTTCTTAAATCTATCCCAATCCAAGTTGGAACCTCGCTCCTCTTCTTCATAGTCATCCTCATCATCACGATACGTATGCCTTGTCCTCCTTTGATTATTGTTGCAGCGTCTCGGCTACCCTCTTTGAGAATTGGACTCCACTCACTCAAGTCTTTATGTTGTCAAAACTTAGATATAGGAATTCTAAGGTCCTTTGAATGGATTTCATATAGAGTGTGAGATCCACCTCTAGCGGCTCATCATTCGAGATTCCTTTATCCTTACTTTGAGACATGATTCAAATCTGCAAAACAAAGATCAGAATAACATCTCACACACTCCTTTGCGAGTTTACACTAAAAAATAGTTTAAACACTCATATTCTATAAAATTTGGCTCTTTCCCTCTTTTGTGCTCACCACTCTTGCCTTTTACCACTCTTAATCCTCACTTTTAGTTCTTTAGCTAAACTCACAAACTCAAATCGTAAACAAGTCGTGTATTTTCCAAAAGGATAGAATCAACATTCCTATTGCAATTCTAGATTATGGTGTTTGGATAGAAAGAATGGACTACAAAAGACAAATATTTGTCTAGGCTAAAAGATGACAAGTTTCAGAAAAATGAATTAATATCAATAGATGTGTAATATTTGAATGTATGATAACGTAGAGGTGAAACTAATACAATTGATCAAGAAAACAACTTATGCTGAATGCTCGAAAAAATAAAATTGCAAACAAACTTGATTTGCCTAAGTGTGTGCCTTTATTTTCTTTTCTTCTTTTCCTTTTCTTCTCTTTTTTTCTTTTTTTCTTTCTTTCTTTTTGAATTATCTTTTTTTATACTTTAGTAAGAACATACAATAAGCAACAAAATTAAATACTTAAGCAAAATAAATAACTTTAAAACATAAATTTGTTTGAGCAAACTTTCAACCATGAAGAAAAATCAACAAGAAATCTTGGCTAAGGTAAAAAGAATAAAAGAAAAGGCAGGAAAAATAATAAACAAAATAAAACAACAAAGTATAGGATAAATAGAATAGATTTAGAGACGTAGCTCTGATACCAAATGATGTGAACCTTGACAAACTCTGATACTAAATGATGTGAACCATGACAACTTGTGACAACATCCAACACGCGAAATTGGAATTAGAATCCCAAGAAAGCCAAATATGATCTTTGATGAACCTTGACCTAAAGATAACTTGTATCTTGAACCTTGATATAACAAAGATTGGTGACGACACATTCAATAAGGGTAGAAGGTGAATGTTAAGTCTTTGTTTGATCGCCATAAGAATAAGTTCTTGATAAGTTCAAAGTTCTTCCAAAGAACCTAGCAAGAATAAGTCTCACAAATATGTTTAACTCAATATATTCATTAACCTTGAATAATGCAACTAAACTTAGTTTATATAATGAAAGAAATAAATCTAATTCCTAAATAGCATAAAGGAATTAAACTAATTAGGAATTGTTTGAAAGATATGATAAATAAGAGTTTCCTAAATATTAGAATAAGGAATAATCAATCTTTACTAAATAAGAATTGACTAAACAATCAAGCAAAACTTCCTAAACAAAGAAGTGTGTCGGCTGCCTCCTTATTCCCTAATGAAGAACACACTAATTTGGCAAAAGAGGAAGTCAAAATATGCCTCCCATACTTCCTATTTGAAGAAGCATGCCCATTTAGCTAAATAGGAAACTAAAAGTGGTGTTTCCCTTGTTTCCTCTTCAAGTACTAGAGTATCCTCCTCATGCACACATATTTGGCCCATGCTTGGTTTCTTCAAGCCTATGATATTGAATTAGATTAACAAGGCTAGGAGCCTTAATTAAATCTAACTCTTCATAGGTTAATATATCCTTGGCCTAAATCTCTTGAATAAGCCCATTAAGAGCTTCCTTCATGCGTTTGGCCTTAGATCTTGTAATTGGCCCACTTTGAATGTGTAAAGGATCCCTTGAGTTTGGTGTAGGATTTAGCCCTATGTTTGTACTTGGATCATGACTTGAGTTTTGGAGCTTGGTATTGTGGTTCGCACCAATAAGTTCCTTGTTCTTTTCCATACGGCTAAGCGTGAGGATCAAATTGAAATGATTTAAACATAAGGGTAGACAAAGAACATAAGAAAAAGGAAGGATATACGCAATAAGTCTATGCTCACTAGTGTGAGTGTTGATAAGTCCACAAAGATCTTGAAAGAACCCATAACTTAATTTCCTGCAAGGTACAAAACTGAAATAATATGCTCATTAACCTCAAGTATTCGATTATGTGTAGTTTCTACAATGTGATTCCATAAGAAGAAGAAACTAGAAGCTAAATATGAATTTATAAATAAAAAATGACGAATAAACTAAAGTCAAGTCATGAACCAAAGAGGAGTTAACTGGTCAATAACTCTCAAAGTCCTAGATTTTATGAGCATGCTTAACAAAAATAAGGGGAAATTCGCTTACACCTACAAAATAAAACTCCAACTCAAATTACAACATTATATCCATCCCAAATATCAAAATGCTCGCATTTCCACTTGTATTACGCTTGGATTAATTGAAAACAACATGATTTCTTCCTTACGCGCATGGATTTACGTCTCGTCTTGCTTGATCATCAAGCTAAGCCTCAATGCCACTAGTCAAACTTGTTAATTGCGTTCCAATGATTCCTTATGCCATTTCTTTTTTTGTCAAGTCTTTGTGCCAAGAGGAACAAGGAATGGTAGAGATCCCACTAGTTCAAGAACTGAATCGGAGTATTTGGACGTTCCTCAATTTTCGGCATTCCCTTTTTCCACCAAGAGATTTGTTTGCAATCATTCATATGCTATACATACACTAAAAAGAGAGGCACAAAAAAATGAACAAAAGAAGAATATACGTAGGATTTTGGATCTGATAAGAAAAGAAATCATAAGTTCTTTATTCTTTTCCATACGGTTAACAGTCAAGATCAAATTGAATTGATTTAAATACAAAGGTAGACAAAGAACACAAAAGAATGAGAAGACGTGAGTGATAAGTCTATGATTGCGAGTGCGAGTTTAGATAAGTCTACAAAGTTATTAAAAGAACCCATAACTTGATTTTCTGAAAGGTAGAAAGTGAAACCATATGCTAACCTGCCTCAAGTATTCCGTTGCATGTGGTCTTTCTAGTTAGAAAGCCTTCATTCCATAAGAAGATGAAACTAGAAGCTCAATATGAATAGATAAATAATGAAAGATGAATAAATTAAAGACAAGTCAAGAATTAAAGAGGAGTTGACTTGTCAACAACTCTCGTAGTCCCAAATTTTACGAGCTAGCATAATGAGAACAAGGAAAAATTCGCATGGACAAACCTAATAACACCCCGACCCAAATTACTTCATTATATGCATCCTAAACATCAAAATGCTCACATTCGCACTTGTGCTATACTTCGATTAATTAAAAACAATATCATTTCTCCCTTACGCGTGTGGGTTTAAGTCTCATCCTGCTTAGTCATCAAGCTAAGCCCCAATGCCACTAGTCAAGCTTGTCAATTATGTTCCCATGATTTCTTATGCCAATCCTTGTGTCATCTGGAGTCCTCGTGCCCATAAGAAAAAAGAATGATGGGGATCCCAATGCTACAAATCTTGAATTGGAATAATTGAGCATGCCTCAATTCTCGGCACTCCCTCTTTTCTCTAAAAGAATCATCTGTGATCATTCAGAGATTGAGATCAATACTCAGTCAACTAAATTTCTTTCTTTACATTTGTCCAAGCATTGGATTAATGCTTATGATGCTTTCACGTGCTTTTACTTAACACTCGTGTTTACGCTTGCCAAATAAAACCAAACCATCATACTAGACAGAGATTAGAAAGAGACGAACAAAAGAAAAGGTAAAAAATTATAACATATGTAGGATTTCAGATACGATAAGGAAAGAAATTGCAAGTTATTTGTTTTCTTCCATACAGCTAAGCATAAGGATCAAATCCAATTGATTTAAACCTAAGGGTAGACAAATAATGGAAAAGGAAGGAAGGGCATGAGCGATAAGTCTATATTCAGTAGCGGGAGTCTAGATAAATCCCTAAAGTTCTTGAAAGAACCCTTAACTTGATTTCCCATAATATAGAAAAGAAAAATAACATGCTCACTAGCCCCAAGTATTTAGTTGCATGCGGTACTTATAATGCGAAAGCCATCATTCTATAAGAAGAAGAAACTATAAGCTAAATATGAATAAATAAATAAAGAAAGATGAATAAACTAAAGTCAAATTAAAAATTAGAGAGGAGTTAATAGGGCAACAAGTCTTATAGTCCCAAATTTTATGGGCTAGCTTATCTAAAATAAGGGAAAATTCGCGTGGGCGTACCTAATAACACTTCGACCTAAATCACTTTATTATATGCATCCCAAACATCAAAACGCTCGAATTCATGCTTGTATTACACTTGGAGTAATAAAAAACTACATTATTTATTCCTTATGCGCATGGATTTACATCTCGTCCTAATTGACCATCAAGCTAAGCCCCAATGCCATCGGTCAAGCTTGTCAATTGCATTTCCATGACTCCTTACACCAATCTTTGTGTCCAGGAATCCTGGTGCCTAGAGAAACAACGAATGATGGAGATCCTAATGGTGCAATTCCTAAATCAAAATATTTGGGCATGCCTTATTCTAGTTGTTCCCTCTTTCCTCTAGAAGATTCATTCACAATCATTTGTAGAATTATATCAATACTCGATCAACTAACTTTCTTCCTTCGCATTTCTTCAAGCATTGGATCCATGCCTATAATTGTCAGTTTCACTTGCTTTAACTTAGCACTCGTGTTTATGCACCCTAAATAAAACCAAACCATCATGATAGACAGATATTAGAAGGAGAGGCATAAAGAAACAAACAAAATCCATCATTATGAGTCAAAAACAAAAACAAACATATTATGAGTAAGGATTTGCACCATTAGGATCTCCATCATTCCTTGTTCCTTTAGGCACAAGCACACCTGATGACACAAGGATTGGTGTAAGGAATCATGGAAAGGCAATTGACAAGCTTGACTTATGGCATTGGGCCTGACTTGATGATCAAGCAAGCCAAGACCCAAATCCACAAGCATAAGGGAGAAACCAAGTTGCTTTCGATTAATCTAAGTGGGAATATGAATGTTTTGATGTTTGGGACACATATAATGAAGTAATTTGGGCCAACATGTTATTAGTAGGCCCATGTGAATTTGTTCTTATTTTTGTTAAACTGGCTCATAAAATCTAGGACTACGAGAGTTATTGACCAGTTAACTCCTCTCCAGTTCTTGATTTGACTTTGCTTTATTCATCTTTATTTATTTATTTGTTCATATTTAGCTTGTAGATTGTTCTTCTTATGGAACAATTCGGCCCAATTTACTTCATTATATGCCTCCTAAACATAAAAAATATGCTCATTCCTACTTGGATTAATAGAAGGCAGCATGATTTCTCTCTTACGTGGGTGGATTTATGATATAAACCAAACTAGCACAACGAATCTTATTCCAATAAGGAGTCTTGATGATGCAAATCCTACTAACTTAAGGAAGCCTAATCCAATAAGGAGTCCTAAATCAACTAGTAATCCTAATCTAGCAAGGAGTCCTAATGATATTAGGAGATCAAGCAAAGAAAGGAATCTTAATTCAATTAGGGATCCTAATTCAATTAAGAGTCCTTGTCTAATTCAAATTCCAAGTTAATGAGCTTATCCAAGACATTTGGGCTTAGGACAAGTAATTGGATTTAAGTTCAAGGTTCATTAATCTAATTTAGTTTATTGGGCTTGAAGAATCTAATTTGGCTTAATAAGACCAAAGAAGCTAAATTGGAGCATATGAAGACTTTAGGTCTATCTTGGCTTATATTATGAGGCCCATGTACATGACTTAGATAAATTAGAGTTTTATGGCTTATTCTAGGCGGGCACACATGTATTTTAGCCTAATTAGAACTTTATTTTAGTTATCTCTTTTAGTTAGTGATATGGGAGAGGAGCTTGATGGAGAGGACATGAATAATCAAGGAGGTGTTAAAGATCCATTGGGCTTACCTTTAGGTCCAATTACAAGGAGTAGAGCTAAGAAGCTTCAAGGAGTCTTGATCACTTATGTTCAAGAGTGGGCCAACATTAATTCATCACAATTTGGCCCATTATAAGAAAACTTGTTGCCTAAGCCAAGGAGTGTGCGGCTAGACAATGATCCATGTGATTGGGCTTTGTTTAATGTTATGGAAGCCTAAATATTTTTTTTTAATTTTAATACAACCTGAAGCTAAAGATGAAGATGTGCAATCACAAAAATAAAACTAGGCAATTCGGCTTGCAAAGGACAGCAAATTTTTTATTACAAATATAAATTCAATTTCAACAAGAAGAAATTAAACAAGACTTAAAAATAAAGATGCGTAACCTGATTTAAAGAGCCGTGCTCTGATACCAAATGATGAGAACCTCCAATCATAAGAACACAATAACCCTTTTTGCGTATTATGAACCCGTGTATTACTTGAGTGCAAACCCAACAACAAATTAGAAATTCTACCCTAGGATCCCTCTAAATCAGAATTGAGATGATCAAGAATTAGAACCTAAAGAAAACTAAGTCTTTAAACCTTAAGTCTAAACACACCATAGATTAATTCCTTGATAAGTGAAAGGTGCATTCAATATGAATACAAAGAATAAGCAAATTCATTCTGCTTATGAAAATTCTCAATAACTCATTCATTCCCTGTTGATATGTGGTCAAAACCTTCTTAAAGAAGTGTTTAGGGTTTACAAATAATGGAAAGGCTAAAATTACCCTTCCTAACCGAATGGACAAGGTCCATTAAGAAGCAGGAATGCGAGCATTTTGATGTTTAGAATGCATATATTGAAGTAATTTGGCTGGGAGTTTTATTAGGTAGCCAACGCAAATTTCTCCTTGTTTTCATTAAGCTGGATCATTAAATTTGGGACTACGAGAGTTGTTGACGAGTCAACTCCTCTTTAATTCTTGATTTGACTCTAGTTTATTCATCTTTTTTTATTTATTTACTCATATTTAACTTGTAATTCTTTTTATGGAATGAAGGCTTTCGCACTATGAAAACTGCATGGAATCGAATATTTTAGGCTAGTAAGCATATAATTTCAGTTTTCTACCTTGTAGAGAATTAAGATACAAGTTTTTTCAAGAACTTTGAGAACTTATACAGACTCGCACAGGCAAACATAGGCTTGCTGCTCACATCCTTCCTTTCTTTTATGTTCCTTGTATACCAAAAACCCATTTTCGGCCCCTGCACACTTGATTCAAACTGTGCAGAGCCGATCGGCTATGTTCATAACTGAATTAGCTTTGCACAGAGTTGATCGGCTCTATGTGTTAGGGCATAAATCATTCTGATTTGATCCTTATACTTAGCCATGGAAGAGAATAAAGAACTTGCAATTTCTTTCCTTATCGGATCCGAAATCCTATGTTCTCATTTGTTCTTTTCTTTTACTCCTCTTTTTCTAATCTATGTGTTGTATGATGGTTTGGTTTTACTTGGCGAGCATAAATAGAACTGTTGAGTTAAAGCGCGTGGAAGCGACAATCATAAGCATCGACCAATGCTTAGACAAATGCGATATTGATATCATTTTTCAAAAGATCGTGGATGAATCTCTTGGAGGAAAGAGGAATGCCGAGAATTGAGGCACACCCTGATATTCTAATTCAGGATTTGCACCATTAGGATCTCCATCATTCCTTGTTCCTCTAAGCATGAGGACTCTTGATGACACAAGGATTAGCATAAGGAATCATGGGAATGTAATTAAAAAGCTTGACTGTTGGCATTAGGGATTGGCTTGATGATCAAGCAGGACGAGATGTAAATCTATACGCGCAAGGGAGAAATCATGTTGTTTTTAATAAATCCAAGGGTAATACAAGCAGGAATGAAAGCGTTCTGAGGTTTTCAATGCATATAATGAAGTATTTTAGGTTGGAGCCTTATTAGGTTGCACAATGCAAATTTCTCCTTATTTTAGTTAAATTGTCTCATAAAATTTGGAACTACGAGAGTTGTTGACTTGTCAACTTCTCTCTGATTCTTGATTTGAATTTAGTTTATTCATCTTTCTTTATTTATTTACTCATATTTAGTTTCTACTTTCTTCTTCTTATGGAATGAAGGCTTTCGCACTATAAAAACAGCATGCAACCGAATAGTTGAGGCTAGTGAGCATATTATTTTAGTTTTCTACATTGCAGAGAATTATGTTGCGAGTTCTTTTAAGAACTTTGCAAACTTATGAAGACCCACACTAGCAAACCTAAACTTATTAATCACGTCCTTCCATTCTTTTATACTCTTTGTCTACCCTTGTGTTTAAATCAATTCAATCCTTATGCTTAACCATGGAAGAGAATAAAGAACTTGCAATCTTATTCCATATCGAATCCAAAATACTACCTCTGTTCTCATTTGTTTGTTTCTTTTGTTCGTCTCTTTCTAATCTATGCCTTGTATGAAGGTTTGGTTTTATTTAGCGAGTATAAATAGGAGTGTTGAGTGAAAGCGCATCGTAGCGACAATCATAGGCACCAATCCAATGCTTAGAAAAATGCGAAAAAGGAAAATTAGTTAATCGAGTATTCATATCATTTTCCAAATGATCGCGGATGAATCCTTTGGAGGAAAGAGGAAACACCGAGAGTCGAGGCATGCCTAAATATTTCGATTCAAGATTTGCACCATTGGGATCTCCATCATTCCTTATTCCTCTAGTTATGTGGACTCCTGATGACATGAGGATTGGCATAAGGAATCATGGGAACACAATTGACAAGTTTGAATGATGCTATTGCGGCTTAGCTTGATGATCAAGCAAGACGAGATGTAAATCCAAGCGCGCTAATGAGAAATCATGTGGGTTTCGATTAATCGAAGTGAAATACTAGTAGGAATACGAGCATTTTGATGTTTGGGACGCATATAAAGAAGTAACTTGTGTTGGAGTGTTATTAGGTAGGGCCTCACAGATTTCCCCTATTTTGTTAAACTATGTCATAAAATTTAGGACAACGAGAGATGTTGACCAGTCAATTCCTCTTCAGTTCTTGATTTGACTTTAGTTTATTCATCTTTCTTTATTTATTTATTCATATGTAGCTTCTAGTTTCTTCTTCATATAGAATTAAGGTTTTCGCCAATTAGCATATTGTTTCAGTTTTCTACCTTGCGAGAAATCAAGTTATTGGTTCTTTCAAGAACTTTGTAGACTTATCAATACTCGCACTAGTGAGCATAGACTTATATCATTTACGTGCTTCCTTTGTCTTGTGTTTAAATCAACTTGATTTGATGCTTACGCTTAGCTGTACGGAAGACAATAAAGAACTTGTGATTTCTTTCCTTACCGGATTTGAAATTTTACCTATATTCTCATTTTATTTATTTCTTTTATGTCTCCCTTCCTAATCTCTATCTAGATGATGGTTTGGTTTAATTTGGGAGCATAAATACGAGTGTTGAGTAAAAGCACGTGGATAGCGGCAATCAGAGGCACCAATCCAATACTTCGACGAATGATCATGGATAAATCTTTTAGTGAAAAGAGGGAATGATGAGAATCGGGCACTCCCAAATATTCCAATTCATGATTTGCACCATTGAGATCTCCATCCTTCCTTGTTCCTCTAAGGAAAGAAATAAGAACATAGGTAGTATTTCGTATCCGATAAAAAAATGAAATTGCAAGTTCTTTATTCTCTTCCATGGCTAAGCATAAGGATCAAATTGAGTTAATTTTAACTTAAGGGTATAGAAAGAACACAAAAGAAATGAAGGACATGAGCAATAAGACTAGGTTCGCTAGTGCAAGTCTTCGCAACTCCGCAAAGGTCTTGAAAGAACCCATAACTTATTTCTCCGCAAGGTAGAAAACTAAAATAATATATTCACTAAGCTCAAATATTGGGATGCATGTGGTTTTTATAATGCAAAAGCCCTTACTCTAAAAGAAGAAGAAACTAAAAGCTAAATATGAATAAATAAATAAATAAATATGAGAATACTAAAGTCAAATCAAGAACTGGAGAAGAGTTACTGGCCAACAACTCTCGTAGTCTCAAATTTTATGAGCCAACTTAATAAAACAGGGGAATTTCCTATAGGCCTACCTAATAACACTCCGACCAAAATTATATCATTATATGCATTCCAAACATTAAAATATGCGCATTCCCAATTCGATTAATCGAAAGGAACATGATTTCTCCATTACCCGCTTGTATTTGCGTTTCGTTCTACTTGATCATCAAGTTGTGCTCCAATGCCACCATTAAAGCTTGTCAATTATGTTCCCATAATTTCTTAATGCAAATAAAGGGAAATTTGCCTAGGCGTACCTAATAACACTTCGACCATATTCTCTTTATTATATGCCTCCTAAACATTAAAACGCATGCATTTCGGCTTGTATTAATTGAAAGTAGCATGATTTCTCCCTTATGTTAGTAAATTCGCATCTCGTGCTGCTTGATCATCAAGTCACACCTCAATGCACCGGTCAAGCTTTTCAATTTCGCTCCCATGATTCCATAATAAAAACAAGGGAAAATTTGCATGGTCATACCAAATAATACTCCGGCCCTAAAATTATCACTCACATCCTTCCTTTCTTTTGTGTTCTTTATCTACCATTGTATTTAAATCTATTTCATTTGATCCTTAAGCTTAATCATAAACATGAGTGTTGAGTTAAAGCACGTCGAAGCGACAATCATAGGCCACTGATCTAAGGCTTGGACAAATGCGAAGAAAGAAAATTAGTTGATTGAGTATTGATATCATTCTTTGAATGTTCTCAAACGAATCTTTTGAAGAAAATGGGGAATGCTAAGAATTGAGTCTCGCCCAAATATTCTAATTCAGGATTGGCACCATTGGGATCTCCATCATTTCTTGTTCTTCTAGGCACGATGTCTTCTGATGACTTAAGGAATCATGGGAACTCAATTAACAAACTTGACTGGTGGCATTGGGGCTTAGCATGATGATTAAGCAGGACGAAACATAAATCCATGCACATAAAGGATAAATCATGTTTTTTTTATACATCCAAGTGTAATACAACTAGAAATGCAAGAATTTTGATGTTTAGGATGCATATAATGAAGTAATATGGTTTGGAGTATAATTAGGTAGGCCCATACAAATTTTTCCTTTTTTTTTTTAAGCCGGCTCATAAAATTTGGGACTGCAAGAGTTGTTGACCAGTCAACTACTCTCTAGTTCTTGATCTGACTTTAGTTTATTAATCTTTTTGTATTTATTTATTCATATTTGGCTTCTGATCTTTTCTTCTTACGGAATAAGGGCTTTTGCACTAGAAAACCCACATGCAACTGAATACTTGAGGCTAATGAGCATATTATTTCAGTTTTCTACCTTGCAGGAAATTAAGTTATGGGTTCTTTAAGAAATTTATGGACTTATCAACACTCACGCTAGTGAGCATAAACTTATCCCTCACCTCCTTCCTTTGTCTTGTGTTCTTTGTCTACGCTTGTGTTTAAATCAATTCAATTTTATCCTTACACTTAGCCGTATGAAAGAGACCAAAGGACATATGATTTCTTTCCTTATCTAATCTGAAGTCCTACCAATATTCTCATTCTTATATTTCTTTCGTGTCTCTCTTTCTCATCTCTATCTAGTATGTTGGTTTGGTTTTATATGGGGAGCATAAACACAAGTGTCGAGTGAAAGCACGTGGAAGCGGCAATCATAGGCACAGATCCAATGTTTGGACAAATGTGAAGAAAAATAAAATTAGTTGATCGTGTATTGATATCATTCTCGAAATGATCACGGACAAATCTTCTAGAGGAAAGAGGGAACAATTAGAATCAAGGCATGCTAAATATTCTGATGCAGGATTTGCACCATTAGAATCTACATCATTCCTTGTTCCTCTAGGCATGATGACTTCTGATGACACAAGGATTGTTGTAAAGAATCATGGGAACTCAATTGACAAGCTTGACCAATGGCATTGTGCTTATCTTGATGATCAAGTAGGACGAGATGTAAATCCATTCTCATAAGGGAGAAATCATGAAATCCAAGCATAATACAAGCAGCAATGTGAGCATTTTAATGTTTAGGCCACATAATACAAGCAGCAATCCAAGCAGGATGCATGTATTTTGATTTTTGGGATGCATATAATTATTTAATTTGGAACAGAGTATTATTAGGTATGCCTATACAAATTCTCCCCTATTTTTGTTAATCTAGCTCATAGAATTTGGGACTATAAAAGTTGTTGACCAGTCAACTCCTCTTTCTCTTATATGATAGCTTAGTTTTATTTGTGTAGCATAAACATGACTATTGAGAGAAATCCCTTGGAAACGGTAATCACAGGCATTGATTCAATACTTGGACTAATGTGGAGAAAGAAAATTAGTTGATCGAGTATTAATATCATTCTTCGAATGACTGCAAATGAAACTTTTGCAGGAAAAAGGGAACAATGAGAATTGAGGCTTGTTCCTTATACCTCTAGGCACAAAGACTCCTGATGATGTAGGAATTAGCATAAGGAATCATGGGAATGCAATTAACAAGCCTGACTGATAGCATTGGGGCTTAGAATAATGATCAAGCAAGACAAGATGTAAATCCATGCACGATAGTGAGAAATCATATGGGTTTCGATTAATCCAAGTATAATACTAGTGGGAATGCGAGCGTTTTGATGTCTAGGATGCATATAAAGAAGTAATTTGGCTTGGGTTGTTATTAGGTAGGCCCTTGCAGATTTCTCCTGCTTTCTTTAAGCTGGCTCACAAAATTTAGGACAACGAGAGCTGTTGACCAGTCAACTCCTCTCTGTATTTAGCTTCTTATTTCTTCTTCATATAGAATTAAGCTTTCACACTATAAAAACTACATGCAACCGAATAATTGAGGCTAGTGAGCATATTATTTTAGTTTCTAGCTTGCATAAAATCAAGTTATGCGTTCTTATAAGAACTTTGTGGACTTGTGGAGATGCACACTAGTAAACCTAGATTAGGAATTGACACACGCTCCAATACTCCAATTCAAGATTTAAACCATTGGGTTCTCCATCATTCACAAGAACCGATATAGCACAAGAAATCCTACTCCAATAAGGAATCCTAATGATACAAATCCTACTAGCTTAACGAATCCTATTCTGACAATGAGTCCTAAGTAATTAGGAGTTCTACTCTAACAAGGAGTCTCTAATGATAATGGGAGTCGAAATGATATCAAGAATTCAAAGGACATTGGGAATCCTAATCCAACTAGGATTCAAGATCCAATTCACATCCATGGAGACCCAATTACAAGGCCCAAGGCTAAGAAGATAAAAAAAGCTCTCAATGGGATTATTCAAGATATTTGGACTAAGGACACATCAAGGCTTGAAGATTTGGATACAAATTCAAGGCTCATTAATATCATTCTCCAAATGATCGAGGAGGAATCTGTTAGAGGAAGGAGAAAACACTAAGAATCAAGGCACACCCAAGTATTTTGACTCAAGATTTGCACCATTAGGATCTCCATCCTTCCTTCACTAGGCACAAGGAATCCCGATGACACAAGGTTGGGCATAAGGAATCATGGGAATACAATTAACAAACTTGACTAGTGGCATTGGGCTTAGCTTGATGATTAAGGAGGAAAGACATAAATCCAGCACATAAGAGAGAAATCATGTTGTTTTCAATTAATCCAAGTTTAATACAAGCCAAAATCCGAGCATTTTGATGTTTGAAATGTATATAATGAAGTAATTTGGGTCGAAGTGTTTTTGGTTAAGCTAGCTTATAAAATTTTGGATTGCAAGAGTTATTGCCCACTCAACTCCTCTCTAGTTCTGATTTGACTTTAGTTTATTAATCTTTATTTATTTATTTATTCATTCATATTTAGCTTATAGTCTCTTCTTCTTATGGAATGAGACCTTTCGGACTATAAAAACTGCACGCAACTGAATACTTGAGACTAATGAGCATATTATTCCAGTTTTCTACCTTGTAGGAAATCAAGTTATGTATTATTTCAAAAAATTTATGGAATTATAAACACTTGCGCTAGTGAGCATAGACCTATCCCTCACGTCATTCCTTGTGCTTGTGTTCTTTGTCTACGCTTTCGATTTGATCCTTAGCTTAGCCGTATGGAAGAGAATAAAGAATTTGTGATTTCTTTCCTTATCGGATATGAAATCCTACCTATATTCTCATTTTGTTTGTTTTTTTATGTCTCTCTTTCTAATCTCTATCTAGTATGTTGGTTTGGTTTTATATGGGGAGCATAAACACGAGTGTTGTGTGAATGCACATGGAAGCGGCAATCATAGGTACTAATCCAATACTTCAACAAATGCAAAGAAATAAAATTACTTGATCATGTATTGATATCATTCTCCAAAAGATCGCTAAGAAATCTTTTAGATGGAAGAAGGAACATCGAGAATCAAGGCATGCCCAAATATTCTGACTTAGAAGTTACACCGTTAGGATCTCCATCCTTCCTTGTTCCTCTAAGCACAAGGACTCATGATGATGCAATATTGGGCATAAGGAATCATGGGATGCAATTAATAAGCTTGACTAGTGGAATTGGGGCTTAGCTTGAAGATCAAGCAGGAGAGACGTAAATCCATGCGTGTAAAGGAGAAATCAAGTTGTTTTCGATTAATTCAAGCGTAAAACAAGCTGATATTCGAGTGCTTTAATATTTGAAATGCATATAATTAAGTAATTTGGGTAGTAGTGTTCTTAGGTAGGCCCATCCAAATTTACCCTTATTCTTATTAAGCTGGGTCATAAATTTAGGACTGTGAGAGTTTTTTAATATTTAGCTTTTAGTTTATTGATTTGACTTTAGTTTATTAATATTTATTTAATTAATTATTCATATTTAGCTTCTAGTATCTTCCTCTTATGGAATGGGGGCTTTCACATTATAAAAACCGCATGCAACCGAATACTTGAGGCTAATCAGGATAATATTTCAGTTTTCTACCTTGCAGGAAATCAAGTTATGTATTCTTTCAAGAAATTTGTGGGCTTATCAACACTCGGACTAGCAAGCATAGACTTATCCCTCACGTCCTTCCTTTTACTTATGTTCTTTGTCTACGCTTGTGTTTAAATCAATTTGAAAACAACATAATTTCTCCTTTACGAGCATGGATTTACGTCTCATCCTACTTGACCATTAAGCAAAGAACCAATGCCACCGGTTAACCTTGTCAATTGCACTCCCATGATCCCTTATGCCAATCCTTGTGTCATCAGGAGTCCTCATCCTTAGTGGAGCAAGAAACGAAGGAGATCCTAATAGTGCAAATCATGAATAAGAATATATGGGCGTGCCTCGATTCTCGTCATTCCCTCTTTCCTCTATAAGACTCGTCTGCAATCATTTGGAGAATGATATGAATACTTTATCAACTAATTTTCTTTCTTCGCATTTGTACATGCATTTAGATTGGTGCTTATGATTGATGCTTCAATGTGTTTTCACTCAAGACTTGTATTTATACTCCCCAAATAAAACCAAACCATCATACTAGACAAAGATTAGAAACAAAGGCACAAGAGGAGCGAACAAAATGAGGATATAGTTTTTATTTCAGATTTGATAAGGAAATAAATCACATGTTCTTTCTTCTCTTTGATACGGTTAAGAATAAGTTTCAAATCGAATTGATTTTAACATAAGGTAAGATATAGAACATAAAAGGAAGGAAGGACATGAGCAGTAAGTCTAAGCTTGCTAGCCCGAGTATTAATAAGTCCATAAAGTTCTTGAAAGAACCCATAACTTAATTTCCCGTAAGATAGAAGATTGAAATAATATGCTCATTAGCCTTAAGTATTCGGTTTTATGCAATTTTATAGTTCTAAAGTCATCATTCCATAAGAAGAAGAAACTATAAGCTAAATATGAATAAATAAATATAAAAGATGAATAAACTGAAGTCAAATCAATAACGACAGAGGAGTTGACTGGTCAACAACTTTTATAGTCCTAAATTTTATGAGCCAGCTTAACAAAATAAAAAAGGAAGTTCGCATGGGCCTACCTAACAACATTTCGACCCAAATCACTTCATTATATGCATCCCAAACAACAAAATGCTCGCATTCCCATTTGTATTACGCTTGGATTTATTAAAAACAACATGACTTCTCCCTTACACGGGTGGATTTACGTCTCGTCCTACTTGATCATCACTATAAGAGTTGTTAACTAGTCCTTAAGGCAATCCTTGTGTCATAAGGAGTCCTCATGCCTTGAGGAACAAGGGATGATGGAGATCCCAAAATCTATGAACCAGCTTAACGAAAACAAGGGGAAATTCATGCGGGCCTACCTAATAACACTCCTTACTTAATAATGTGCATCCCAAAGATCAAAAGGTCACATTTCTGATTGTATTACAGTTGGATTCATTGATAACATTATGATTTCTATCTTATGTGGGTGGGTTTACGTCTCTTCTTACTTCATCTTAAATCCAAGCCGCAATGCCACTAATCAACCTTATCAATTGCGTTTCTATAATTTCTTAAGCTAATTATTGTGTCATCATGTGTCGTTCTACCTAGGGGAATAAGGAATGATGGAGATCCCAATGGTACAAATCCTGAATCAGAATATTTGTTCGTGCCTCGATTCTCATCGTTCCTTCTTTCCTCCAAAAGATTCATTTACTATCACTCAAAGAATGATATAAATACTCAATCAACCAATTTTCTTTCTTCGCATTCGTCTAAGCATTGGATCGGTATCTATAATTGCCACTTTCATGCACTTTCTCTCAATAGTAGTGTTTATGCTCCTCAAATAAAACCAAACCATCATAGACAAAGGGGAGTTTAGTCAAGCATTATCCTAAATTTTATGAGCCAGAATAATGAAAATAAGAGAAAATTCATGTGGGCTTACCTAATAACACCCTTGCCAAAATTACATAATTATATGCATCCCAAACATCAAAATGCATGCATTCCTGCTTGGATTAATCGACAGCAGCATGATTTCTCCCCAACGCGTGTGGATTTGTATCTTATCCTGTTAGATCAACAAGTCACGCTCCAATGCGACTGGTCAAGCTTGTCAATTGCATTCCCATGATTCCGTATGCCAATCATTATTATGGAAATCTGATAAGCATCATACTACACATGTTTTCATGCCCGATTGTTTACATTTTTATGCATGATTATCCCGTTTTATGCTAGAATCACCTGTCTTTTGTATCCTTTCTCATTTCAGGTCATTTTCGAAGGACACCATCAATAATCGAGGGAAATACGTGTGATTACGGACCAAAATCCATCAAATTGGGTGAGAACTAGCACCCCGAGGGTTGAGCACGGCCTGGACTCCGGCTGTGCTGAATTACCAAGAGGCTATCCCTAATTGTGCCATTTCAGCACAACTTCCGTAGCCACCACGGCCTCCAGCATGGCCTGTGGTGGCTCAGCACCAGCTTGGAAAGTGGATGGAATTCATTAAGACATTCAAAGTGGATGGAATTCATTAAGACATTCCCATATATGATCAAGTATAAGAAATGTAAGGAGAATGTGGTTGCTAATGCATTATCCCGAAGGTATGCTTTCCTTAATAGTCTTAATTGTAAGTTGTTGAGTTTTGAGTTTATTAAGGAGTTATATTTGAATGATAGGGACTTTGGTAATGTATTTAATGCTTGTGCTAATGGGGCTGCTTTTAATGATTTCTATGTGTTTGATGGATATCTTTTCAAAAAGAATTGCCTATGCATTCCTAATTGTTCTTTGCGTGAGATACTTGTTAAGGAGGCACAAGGGGCAGTTTAATGGGTCATTTTGGGGTGCATAAGACTTATGACATACTGATTAATCATTTCTTTTGGCCTTGCATGAAATGTGATGTGAATAAAGTATTAGGCTGATGCATTGTGTGTTTAAAGGCTAAGTCTAAACTGCAACCCCACGAATTATTTACTCCTTTGCCTATTCTTGTTGTTCCTTGGATAGATTTATCTATGCATTTTATACTTCGATTGCCTAGGACTAGGAAGGGCCAAGATAGTATATTTTTTTATTGTGGATCGATTCAGTAAGATGGCTCACTTTTTACCATGCTATAAAACTGATGATGCTACTTACATTGCTGAATTGTTTATTAAGGAAGTTTGTGATTGCATGGAGTTCCAAGAACCATTGTAAGTGATAAGGATGTTAAATTCTTAAGTCAGTTTTGGCATATGTTATGGCGTAAGTTAGGCACTGAATTATTTTTCATCCATAAATAGATGACAAATTGAAGTTGTTAATAGAACTTTGGTTCAGCTGCTTCGTTCTTTAATTTATAGGAATCTTAAATCTTGGGAAGATCTATTGCCATTTGTGGAGTTTGCATACAATAGGGTTGTTCATAGCACTACACATTGTCCTCCATTTGAAATTATTTATAGTTTTAACCCATTAACTCCTATTGATATAATTCCTTTGCCTCTTAACAAGCTTGTTAGTGTTGATGGTTTTTCTAAGGCAAATTTGGTTAAATACTACATGAACAAGTTAAAGAGAGGATTGAAAAGCAAAATTCTAGAGTAGCCGAAAGGGTTAACAACGGAAGAAGGCCAATGGTATTCCAACTTGGTGATTGGGTTTAGGTGCATTTTCGCAAGGAAAGGTTCCCAAATAAAAGAAAGGCAAGGCTAAGTCCACGGGTGATGGACCGTTTCAAGTACTAGAGAGGGTCAATGGCAAGGCTTACAAAATTGATTTACAAGGTAAGTATAATGTGAGTGGCACATTTAATACTATTAATTTGAGTCCTTTTGATATAGGTGATGAGCTTAATTCGAGGACGAATCATCCCAAAGAAGGAGGGAATGATATAGATCGGCCAAGGCTTAAAGATGTTGATTTGGTTGGGCTTGATGACAAGGGCAACAAGAAAGAAACAGGGAAGGATCTATTAAATTTGCCACAAGCTCCAATTACAAGGTCAAAGGCTAAGAAGCTTCAAAAGTACTTAAATGGTTATATGTAAGAGTGGGCTAACAATGGAAGTCCAATAGAATTCGGCCCAAATGAAATTCACAAAGATTGGGCTTTGTGTAATGTTCTTAAGGTTCAAGTTTATGAAGGCTAAATGGAATTTGTTTAATGTTCGTAAAGTCCAAGTCTATGAAGGCTTTGTTTAGCTCTTAGTATCCTATTTGGTAAGATGTTAAAGTTTCTTAAGCTTATAAAGAAACTCATATTAGATTTGATTAGTTAAGTAAGAGTTCTTAATGCGAATCCTACGAGGACAAGGAATCCTACTCCCAATAGGAATCCTGGTCCCAATAGGAATCCTACTCCCACTAGGAATCCTACTTGAACTAGAAGTCCTTGTAATACCCTAAGAATTAAATAAAATAATAATAAAAAATAAAAAAAGGGAAAATATTTTTCCTTTCTTCTTTCTTTCCATCTTCTTCTTCTTCTTCCTCCTTTCTCCCTTCTTTACCGCACCTGCCACCACCTCCACCCGCTAGCACTTCCTCTTTTCTCTCCTCCTCCCTCGCCGACGCCGCCTTCTCCTTCCTCCCTCCTTGCTGCCAAAGTCAAGCGTGGGAAAGAGGAGCTGTCGTAGCTGAAACAACCTCATGTTGTCGTCCCTTTGCTCGCCCAGCGCCAACAACGAGATCCCCACCGTCAAAATCCCCCGAGCTGAGCTTCCTAGCCACGTCATCCTCGCCCGCGGTAGTGTGCAGCCTCGCTGGAGTTGAGGTTTTCAGACCATGATCTGGTGGCTTCCGATGAGTTTCTGACTAAAGCAGTTACATTTTTGGACTCTTCACAACTCAAGCGTCATATAGGCGCTTTTGGATTCGAAATTCGACACCATTTGCAGTACCGCCTTTTGGACCCTGATATTTTCTAGGCGCACAGAATTTTGGATTTTTGGCTTGGTATAATTTTATTTGGACCTTAAAAATTATTTTATAATTTTAGAAAATTCCTATTAATTATCAATTATAAATAATTTAATTTAATTAGATTTAATTAATTATGACTTAGATATAAATATTACAAATTATTTAGTATGATTAATTATTGTTTTGTTTTGTGGTAGATGTATTTGCAGAGTCGGGAGAAAATAATATAGTTTGGGTGGCCCGACTCCCGTTAATTAATTGCGGAATATTTGAAGTGTTTCTAGTAGGTTCTAGATCCATTATACAGGGGGTAAACATCCATATTTTAGAGGAGATTCTGCAGAATTTTCGGTAGAATTTTTGATTATGAATTTGTTAGGGAGTCTAATCTAGGAGTATAGGCCTAGGAGAAATTAAGAATATCTTATTAACTAAGTAATTTCGTGAATAGATAATTCATCCGTCTAGCCAGCTCCACTCGAGGCGTAGGAGTAGACTGTAGAGCGTGGCAAAACTTGAGTTAAAGTCATATAATCAACTGTACCTTTGTCATGTCTAAATTAAATGCAATGTTAATTGATTAATAATTATTATGATTATTATTATCGTTATTATGAGTAATTTTATTTGATTACAAACTATTATGAATATTATTAGCATTATTATTAGTAAATTTATTTTCATTTTTATCGATATCATTAATATTTTTATTATTATTATTTTTGCTATCATATTTATTGTTATTTTATTTTTATTATTATTATTATTACACATAATTTGCATGTTCGCTACACTTGAGGCTAAACAACTTTAATTCTTAATATGTTATTGAATAATTTATGTTTGCTTATGATTTATACTATTTATAATTATTATTGATGCTATGATTGTAATTTCGGGATAAGGCGGCAGTAGAACATGCCACCTGATGGGTTGTATCAGGACCATGTGCGCACCAGTATTAATCAGAGACAGGTAGTAAAAAGTTATTTCTGAGATTTGAACTGGCCAATTACAACTCTCGGGGCAGTGAAAATTTGACTGTCGGAGGAAGGTCCACGTTGCTGCTGTTTCAGCGCCGCTTATTTGGGAATCAATTGACTAGGCTAGATTTAAGGACCCTAGTTGAGCTTCACTTTCTGGGTGCCAGACCTATTGGAATAAGAGAGCCGAAAGACTGTTAGTATTGGATTTAGGATTCTGCTGAGGCATTCGTCCCATAAGCATTTAAATTGTACTTTTTTGAATTATGGCATGGCACGTGTTTTAATATAATATAATATGTTATTCTAATTAAATAAATATTTTATTGAGAAGATTGTATTTGTTATAGGATTATATGATTTTAACTCAATCTCGAGGCTGACAATCTCAATCTTATATTTTTCAGGTGATAGTTAGGTTCTCCGTCGTCTTTCACTTGACAGCCCGACTTCCTTCTCCTTTGGGCTTATTGTAATTAATTTCTACTTTTGCATTTTGAACTATTTAAAATTCTAGACTCTCCACAATAGTGTACCTGGCATATTATATTTGAATTTGGTCTGTAACAAGTTATGGAATGTTGCTATCATCCAGTCGGAGATTTGTGAATGACATGTTGGGCTGGTTTAATAGTATATATATGTATGTATATTTTAATTGTCGATTAATTAGGCTTACTATGAGTTCTAATGGCCTTAAGCCTACCCATTCCCTAGTGCTGGTCACAGATCCACAGATCGGGTTGTGTCAATCCTAGTCCCATGAGGAGTCCTACTCCAACTAGGAATCCTACTTCAAATAGGAATCTTAGATACTGATCCAATGCTTGGAAAAATCCAAAGAAACAAAATTAGTTGATCGAGTGTTGATATCATTCTTTAAATGATCGTGAAAGAGTCTTTTGGAGGAAAGAGGGAACACTGAGAATCGAGGCACGCCTAAATATTCTGATTCAGGATTAGCACCATTGGGATCTTTGTCATTCTTTGTTCCTTTGCACACAAGCCTAATGATTGGCATAAGGAATAATGGGAACGCAATTGACAAGCCTAACCATTGGGATCTTCGTCATTCTTTGTTCCTTTGACATAAGGATTGGCGTAAGGAATAATCGGAACGCAATTGACAAGCTTGACCATTGGCATTGGAGCTTAGCTTGATGATCAAGCAGAAAGAGACGTAAATCCATCCGCATTAGGGAGAAGTGATATTATTTTCAATAAATCCAAGCGTAGTACAAGCAGGAATGATAAGAACCCATCTAGCACAAGAAATCCTACTCCAATAAGAAATCCTAATGATGCAAATCCTACTAGTTAAAAGAATCCTCTTTTGACAAAAATTCCTACTTCGAGAAGGAGTCCTACTCTAACTAGGAGTTCTACTCTAACAAAGAGTCCTAATGATATTATGAGTCTAAATGACATCAAGAATTCAAGTGACATTGAAAATCCTTATCCAAATAGGATTCAAGATCCACTTCACATCCATGGAGACCCGGTTATAAGGTCCAAGGCTAAGAAGATGAAAGAAGCTCTTAATGGGATTATTCAAGACATTTGGGCTAAGGACACATCAAAACTTGAAGAGTTGGATTCAAATTCAAGGCTTATTAATCTAATTCAGTTTATTGGCCTTGAATGAATCTAATATGGGCTTAATGAGCATAAAGGAGGGATTCTTAATATGGGCTTAATTTGTGACTTAAAGAAACTAAGGATTCTTACTCCTAATGGGCGACTACATAGTATTTTAGGAGTATTAGGACTTTGTTTTTAGCTATCTCTTTTAGTTAGGATGTTTATCTCTATCCTATTTAAGTTGTAATTCCTTAATAGCTTAGAATTAGGGCTTTCTAAAGGCTAAAAATGCCTAATACGAATTTTCAAGTTCATTGATTGATGATTAATATATTCTGTGAGTTTATACTCTATTCGTAGTTCTTGTTTAGAGCTAATTCGAACTTATCAAGTGATTCATTGTTTGTAGCATTCAAATCCGACTTATCAATTTAGAATTTATACTAAATTGTGGCGTCTTCTACCTCTAATACCTTAGGTTTGATAGTTTAATATACTTGAATGGTCTAAGGTTTCCATTGATTTGGTTCTAGATAGATCTTGGGCAATGAAATCAAACTGGCATACGGATTTAATCCTTTACTATAGTTAGGCTCATATCATTTGGTATCAGAGTTTTGGCTTCTAAATTCGGTAATGTCTCTTTAATTTTTGCATATTCTTTGTTATTTTTTTGGTCATTCTTCTTTATCTAAAATTCGTTCAAGTTAAAAAAAAAAAATCAGTTTCGTTCTTGTGATCTTATTTAAATTTGTTTTATGATTGTTTATGATTAATTGTTCTAATCACATCTTTACATGTTCCAAATTCTTTAGTCAAGTGCATTCAGAAAAAAATAAAGGAGAAAGAGCCAACAAAAAGATCAAATATAAAAAAGAATTTATGCCTTTTTTTTTCTTTATTTATTAAGCTTAGTTGGTCTTTTATTACCTTTATTCTTGTGTCTTTCATTGTGTATAGGCTTAATTCTCTTCATTAAGTCTAGTTTAGCTTTCATATTTTTGTGTTCTTATGTGTGTTTTAAATTTGATTAATTGGTTATTGAATAGTTATAATTTTGATTGTCTGGTAATTAATTGATTTAATCTTTATAAGAATAGTAGAGTTTAAGTGCTAAACACGTGAGTTGTGTGAGATGTTTTTTCAAGAAGAATTTGCTAGAGGACGTCGAGATCTTCTTTATCAATCTTGTGATAGATTGTGGGAACAAAAGAAAGATAATCATTATAAAAAGTGTCGGTGAAATTTTTATAATCCAAAACCGAAACCAAAGAAGTTAGAAAGATAATTGCATCAAGATTTGAATGATGTATTTTCAAAAGATCTAAAATCTTTAAGGAGCAGCCTTAATTCGATTATGCATAATTTTATAGAATTAAAGGAGTCGATTCATAGTTATACTAAGCATCTCTAAAATAAAGCCAAGTATAAGCCAACATTGAAGACCAATCAAGATGACGTAAATAGAGGTAAATTGCTCTATTGAAGTCAATGAAAATTTTAAAGACACGATGGTTGAAGATGGTGAGAAAGAGATTAATTTGTTGTCCTTGTGCGAATTCAAAATTGAAGAAATCATTAATGATGATGAGGATGATACAGATATTGAATTGGTGAAGAGTGAGGCCATTTTTGGTTTGAAGTAGCCACGGCTTTTGTCGTAGTAAGTTCAGACACTGCTTTTCTTAATATAATGGAGTCTTTTGTGATACGAACCTAACCTATATCAAAGAATTAAACCCATATGAAAGTTTGATTTCATTGCCCAAGATCTATCTAGAACCAGGTCAATAGAAACCTTAGACCTTGTCATTGATAGTGTCAACACTAGTGCTAAAGTAAAGCATCCTGATGGTCTATTTATGCAACCTACACCTAAGGCAGTGAACCTACCGATGCAGCCTAGCACTAGTGAGTATCAAGGTCGTATCCCTGGAGATCGGGTGAACCTAGAGTTACTACTGTTTGCTATGTTATGTAGTTTGAAATAGGGTGTGAAAGTTCTAACATTACCAACTAATGGTTATGAGTGCAAATAAGTAAATGAAGGACAACGAACAATAAAAAAAAACAATTGCAAAGAGAGAAACAAACCCAAAAGGGGGCCTAAGTGATGGAATTCTAAAGATGGATTTTATGGATTGCCGATCTTGCTTACCCGTGCCTAAATCCTGAATTGAACCCGGTTCCTCTCTCGAGCATATCGAGTTCCTAAACCTGCACTAACCTAATGGAATCTCTTCCTATCGGAATACTACAGATTAGCATTAAGCATGATTTAAAACTATTAAGAGTTATTAATTCTTAATCCGGCGAGTAAATCAACCTTATCTCTAAGTGTTAACTACCAGTTTTTACTATTCAATGTCCAGTTATAAGAAGCATTTCTCAATGTCAAGAAACAACCCACAAACAATTAATTCAACATCTCAAATTAACTGAATCAAACTTTTATTACTAAGTAGCAAGCAGATTGCAAGAATGACAATTACAAATCTAACAATTAAGCATAATCCATCAACAATGGTGAACCCCAATGGGTTGAAAAGATCTAGCTACTGATGTTCACGGTTAAAGCAATTAAGGAACAAAATAAGGAAAAGAAAATTAAAGGCATGTACACCCTTCTCTTTCAACTTGAATGAGAAACCCTAAATTAGCAAATTCTAAATCTCAAACCCTAGTTGCCTCTTGAATGCTCCCAAAATTTGTCTTGATCTTCAATTCGATGTTGGAACAAGTGAAATCCCTCCTTGAATTGATGAATTTGATCTCTCAAGGTCTACAATTGAGGTATAGGAAACAATTGATTGAGTGTGTGTCTTGGAATTGAGTCAAAAATTCGTGTCCTTTCTAAAAGAACTCAAAATTGCCTATATAGTTGATTCAGCATGGCCGGAGTCCAGGCTCTGATGATTCAGCACGGCCGGAGTCCAGGCAGTGCTAAATCTGTGGAGTTTATTGTGCTGACTCCTTCCAAGCCGTCCCCAAGCCGGTGCTGAGGCACCACAGGCCGTGGTGGCTTCAGAAGCCGTGCTGAAATGGCACAATTGGGGATAGCTTCTTGGCAATTCAGCATGGCCAGAGTCCAGGCCGTGCTCAACCCTCGGGGTGCTCGTCCTCGCCCAATTTGATGGATTTTGGTCCGTAATGACACGTATTTCCCTCGATTATTGATGGTGTCGTTCGACAATAACCTGAAATGAGAAAGGAAACAAAAGACAGGTGATTCTAGCATAAAACGGGATAATCATGCATAAAAATGTAAACAATCGGGCATGAAAACATGTGTGTAGTATGATGCTTATCAAATTACCCTATACTTAAACTTTTGCTTATCCTCAAGCAATCAACAACTCACTCCTCAAACAGATACCAAATAACTCAATCAAATGCATTGCAGGAGGTTAGCTAAAAACAAATTTCAAAACTCCGTAATGATTTTCCCAAAATCCCCAAATGACTAAATCCTTAAGAGAGAGAACAAACTTAATAAAGTTGCTAAAGTTAAAATGATAAACCATCGAAATTGAGAAATTGAGAACCATGCCTCACAAGATGTCACTCAAAACACACAAGTGTATATAGGTGAAAGAAGATCGCCAACCTCTCAATGCAAAAATACAGAAAAAGTGCTTACCATAGGCTTGCTTATAGATCCAATCTCCACTACTACGAAATAATCAATAATCATAATCAAAGGGTCTTGAGCCAGGTTGTAATGGGGATAAGGTAGGGTACGAATAAATATGGAAAGTAGGCTACAAGTTGCTAGAAATTAAGCAGGTAATGCAAGAAAGTAACGAAGGATCAAGTGTTGTACCAAAATGAACACTAAGTTGCTCTAAAAATAAGATGATGCTCAAAATGAACTAAATTAATACTTTTTCTTTTCAATTTATATACTATGTATATATATTACAACAGCTTTTGTAAGGGTTGTTGGTTATCGACACATACAATAAGACTGAATATCCAAATTTTATTTTTTTTTGAATTGAAGGGAGCATCTATGAAAAATCTAGCAACTTAGTGAAATTTATGAATGCAGATTGATCCAAAATGAAATGCAGCATAAACTTACATAATTTCCAGCAACAAAGGTAGAAAGAATGGTAAAATGAATAGAAGTGATAAAATGAGTGTGACTGTTATTATTATCACGAAAGGAAAGGCTAAGGCTCAAAATTGGTTCAGTAAGGGAAAAACAGCGTTAGGTTTTTGGCCAAATTATGTAAATCCTAAGTGCCTAAATCATCTCACGATTATCGACAATTCATGTAATCTCAAAAAACATCATAAAGCAAGTTCTAGAAACAGAGATTCTGTACAATGCTCACTAATGAAACAAAAGGGAGCACAAAAATAATGATGCACAAATTGGCTCAACATCTCACAATTTGAGTGGGTTAAAATTGCATGAATTCTTAAACCAAAGTTTAAACAGTCAATCACAATAATAAGCAGCAATATTAACAGTGTTCTATATCTAAGATAAAGTAAAATGGAAGAATTAAGGAAAAACACTAGTTTTACCTGGCTGGATTGTAATTAAGAGATTCGTTCATTGCCTTCTTCCAACAAGGTTCGATAAAAGCTATAAGGGAATCCATTCAAAGGAGAAAAATCATTAACTACTCGATTAAAACAAAACTCAAGATAAGGACAGTGATAATGAAAGGACTCAATCAATAAGGGAAATTAAAAAAAGATAAAAATAGCAAAGACAAAATTGGTACCTGCACAAATCTACAGTACCTACCCTACACTTATGAAAAACAATGTCCTCAGTGTGAACAAGGTAGGCACTCCAAAATAAAAGGAATAAAATATGTAAAATGAAGCTAATTATGGGAGTCCATAAAAGAAATTGGAAAACTAAGAGAAAGACAAGACGATAAAAAGAGATAAAAACTAGAAAGTCTACTAGATACTGCCCTTGATGTGTACTTTAACATTTCAACTGCAAAACTTAAGAATAAACACATCCCAAGCAACATCTAGTAAAAGGTTCAATAAGATAGCATCTCCTCAAAATCAAACTCACTAAAAACAGACTGAAATATCTAACTACAAATAACTACATAAATAAAATAAAAAAAATGTCCAAAAATTCAGAAAGCAAAAATAGCTACAGGAATGTCTCCCGAAGGTGCTTGTTTCGCTCGAGTCGCCTACCGACTCGATCAAAGATTCCTGCATCGCGGGCAAATTAAGAAGGTAGGCTCAATGTAAGTTGGGGCTCGAGGCATATAAGTGCAACGAGAAGGTCCGATTTGTGCGGTAGATGACCAAGGAGGTGCTCTCTGGACCAATTTGGGATGTCCATTCATCCACTCCAAATTCCGACTAAGTGACCTGTCAAAAAAAAAACTTGCAACTACCCTTCTCGGGTCTATCATAGCACAAAGTCTCATATTGATACAAGTTGTTTTTATTCAGATGAATAACACATACTAATATTGGAAGAAACATGTATAGCATCATCCATTTGTACATCTTGTGGTTGTGTATTACATGCAAGATCAATTCCATCAATACTACAAATGGCATGAACATGGTCGGTGGAAGAACTATCAAATGAGGGTAAACTAAAAGTGACACCGTCATCCCCTGCATTAAGTTCTAACTTCCCCTCAAATACGTCTATTTTAGCTCTAACTGTGGCAAGGAAAGGTCTCCCAAAAATTAATGGTATACCATGCTCATTGTCCATATCCAAAAGCACAAAGTCCATAAGAAATATGAACTTATCTACCTTAACTAGCACATTTTCCACAATTCCCCTAGGAAGCTTAATAGAACGGTCAGCTAATTGAATGCAAATCCTAGTGGATTTTGCCTCCCCCAAACCTAGCTTATTGAAAAAACTAGTGGGCATGACATTTATGCTAGCCCCCAAATCCGCTAATGCCTCATCAACACACAAATTACCTAAAGTGTAGGGAATAGTGAAACTCCCTTGATCGTGATGTTTTTCTGGCAACCTGCTTTGAAACACAGCTGAGCACTCCTCGTTAAGCTGAACATAGGCGACCTCCTCCAACTTCCTTTTTCTGCTCTAATGCATCAATAATAGGCAAGTTAATATGCAGGATAAGGAATCTTAGGTTGATAAACTTAATAATAAATTGCTCTTTCGCCTCTACTTGTTTAGCTCTAGCAGGATAAGGAATCTTAGGTTGATATTCCCTGACTGGAATTGATTTCACCTTTTATCCCTTAGGTTCGCTAACCTTACTGCTCGCCTCAACCTGCACATCAATAGTGGCGTCATCAAAAACAGGTTTAGAAGGAGCTGAAACTAACTTACCTAAACGCAAAGTGATGGCGTTCACGTGCTCCCTCGGGTTAGACTCATTGGTGCTCGGGAGCGCTCCTTGCTGCCTCTCAGACAACATCTTAGAGATTTGGCCAATCTGGGTCTTCAAGTTCTGAATCGAGGCCTGTTGGTTCCTAAGTGCACTATCAGTTTGCTGGATCCTCATCCCCGTAGACGTCACAAACTTCATCATGAGCTCCTCTAAATTTGACTTCTTTTCTGGTAGAGGAGGAGCTTGTGCCCACCGAATGTTGCGGGCTTGATGAAGTCTTTGAAAACCAGGTGGACCCTGAGCGTTATTGTTCCTCCAACTGAAGCTGGGATGATTGCGCCACCTAGGGTTGTATGTATTGCTGTAAGGATCATTCTACTGCCTTGGGGCATTCCCCATATAGTCAGCCTGCTCAACATCATAAGACATAGAAGAATTAGATGGAAAAGTAGTAGAGGATGAAGCAAACATACCTCCCGCAGTACAGCTCACACTGTAATATGGACCACCATAAAACTCGCAGCCAACGTTCGCTACATGAACCGGCATCTGGAGTTGGTCAATCTTCTTGGCTAGAAGCTCCACCTGAGCTGCCAAGGCTGCTGTAGAGTCCACTTGGTTGACCACTCCCTTTTTTCCTAGTCGGCTCCTAGAGGATTGCCACTGATAGTTGTTCATGGCGATTTCCTCTATCAAGTTCTGAGCCTGCTCGGGCGTCTTACTGTTTAGTGCTCCACCTGCTGCAACATCCACCATCGGCCTCGGTGCAAGGTTCAACCCGCTATAGACGGTTTGAACCTGCATCCACACTGGCAATCTGTGATGTGCCCAGCATCTCAAAAGATCTTTAAACCTCTCCCATGCATCGTACATGCTTTCATCATCAAACTGCACAAAAGAAGATATGTCATTTCTAAGTTTAGCAATTTTAGCGAGAGGAAAATACTTATATAAATTTTTTTCAGGCAACACCCTCCAGGTAGTAATCGTTTGCTGTGGAAGGGATTGCAACCATCTCTTAGCTCTGTCCCTCCAAAAAGTTAGAGATATGTGCATTGGGATCCTTGTTGGGCAATCCTCCGAACTGCACACTCTGCTGGATCATCTGAATCACATTGGCTTTTATTTCAAAATTGTTGGCCGCTACAACAGGTCTGACTATACTAGTTTTCGTCCCATCCAAAGATGGTCGAGCGAACTCGTACATCGTCCTTTGATCCTCATGGGCCTGGGGGTTGAGGTTCTCCATTGCGTCAACTTCTTGAACCTGAATTGTAACTCCGTCCTCCTCCTCAACTGCCTACAAACGTCGTCTCAATAATCTGAGAGAGCGCTTCGGGTCAGATAAGGGTGCTATGGGATCAGGGTTAGAGCTCCTGATCATAGACTACCTGAAACGGAAAACCAAACAACCACCAATCAACAAAAGTAATAAAATAAAATAAAATAAAATAATTAAAAAAATAAAGAATGAATAAATAAACAGATAATGACTAAATTAACACAGAAACAATTCACTCTAGTTCACCGTTACTATTCCCCGGCAACGGCGCTAAAAACTTGATGGTCTATTTATGCAACCTACACCTAAGGCAGTGAACCTACCAATGCAACCTAGCACTAGTGAGTATCAAGGTCGTATCCCTGGAGATCGGGTGAACCTAGAGTTACTACTGTTTGCTATGTTATGTAGTCTGAAATAGGGTGTGAAAGTTCTAACGTTACCAGCTAATGGTTATGAGTGCAAATAAGTAAATGAAGGACAACGAACAATGAAAAAAAACAATTGCAAAGAGAGAAACAAACCCAAAAGGGGGCCTAAGTGATGGAATTCTAAAGATGGATTTTATGGATTACCGATCTTGCTTACCCGTGCCTAAATCCTGAATTGAACCCGGTTCCTCTCTCGAGCTTACCGAGTTCCTAAACCTACACTAACCTAATGGAATCTCTTCCTATCGGATTACTACAGAATAACATTAAGTATGATTTAAAACTATTAAGAGTTATTAATTTTTAATCCGGCAAGTAAATCAACCTTATCTCTAAGTGTTAACTACCAGTTCTTACTATTCAATGTCCAGTTGTAACAAGCATTTCTCAATGTCAAGAAATAACCCACAAACAATTAATTTAACGTCTCAAATTAACTGAATCAAACTTTTATTACTAATAGCAAGAAGATTGCAAGAATGACAATTACAAATCTAACAATTAAGCATAATCCATAAAAAAAGGTGAACCCCAATGGGTTCAAACGATCTAGCTACTCATGTTCATGGTTAAAGCAATTAAGGAAGAAAATAAGGAAAAGAAAATTAAAGGCATGTACACCCTTCTCTTTCAATTTGAATGAGAAACCCTAAATTAGCAAATTCTAAATCTCAAACCCTAGTTGCCTCTTGAATGCTCCCAAAGTTTGTCTTGATCTTAAATTCGATGTTGGAACAAGTGAAATCCCTCCTTCAATTGATGAATTTGATCTCTCAAGGTCTACAATTGAGGTATAGGAAATAATTGATTGAGTGTGTGTCTTGGAATTGAGTCAAAAATTCATGTCCTTTCCAAAAGAACTCAAAATAGCCTATATAGTTGATTCAGTATGGCTGGAGTCCAGGCTGTGATGATTCAACACGGCCGGAGTCCAGGCAGTGCTGAATCTGTGGAGTCTATTGTCCTAACTCCTTCCAAGCCGGTGCTGAGCCACCACAGGCCTTGCTGGAGGCCGTGGTGGCTTCGGAAGCCGTGCTGAAATAGCACAATTAGAGATAGCTTCTTGGTAATTCAGTAGGGCCGGAGTCCAGGCCGTGCTCAACCCTCAGGGTGCTAGTCCTCGCCTAATTTTATGGATTTTGGTCCGTAATCACACGTATTTCCCTCGATTATTGTTAGTGTCCTTCGAGAATGACCTGAAACGAGAAAGGAAACAAAAGACAGGTGATTCTAGCATAAAATGGGATAATCATGCATAAAAATGTAAACAATCAGGCATGAAAACATGTGTAGTATGATGCTTATCACATCCCTTCAGTTTATTAAAACTACCTTGGCATTTATTCTAGACAAACTTCATATTCTTCCTTAATAAATTTGTCAAAGGTGAAGAAACGATAGAGAAGTTGTGCACAAACCTCCTATAATAGCCTTCTAATCCTAAAAAACTACGTACCTCATGCACATTGGTAGGTTGTTTCTAACTAACGATCGCTTTAGTTTTCTTCAAATCAACATATACTCCCTTGTATGAAATGATATGCCCTAAAAATATTACTTTCTCCAGCCAAAACTCACACTTGTAATACAATCGTCAAGTGCTTTGCATGTTACTCCTTTGTTCATGAATACACCAGAATGTCATCTATAAACACAATTACAATGTCTAAATATGGCGTGAATACCCCATTCATCAAGTTCATGAATGCAGTTGGAGCATTAGTTAACCCAAACGACACTACTAAAAATTTATAATGACCGTATCGAGTTCTAAATGTTGTTTTAGGAACATCTACTTCCTTAATCTTCAATTGGTGATACTCGAATCTTAAATCAATCTTAGAAAATACATGAGCTCCTTGTAGTTGATCAAATAAATCGTCAATCTATGGTAATGGATATTTGTTACGAACTTTCACTTTATTCAATTGTATATAATCAATACACAATCTCATATTGCCATCCTTCATTTTAACAAACAAAACCAATGCTCCCTAAGGTGATACTCTAGGCCTAATATAGCCTTTATCAAGTAATTCTTGCAATTGTACCTTCAACTTTTTCAACTCAAGTAGAGCCATTATATATGGAGCTTGAGAAAGAGAAGTGGTCCCCCATCAATAAGCTTAAGAACCCCTTTTGAATTGCGGACCCTCAACATATTAACATGAAAACCCCAAGAACCAATTTGGTTTAACACCTAAGAAAGGTTGGAAAACATATTACTCAGAAAGATGATCAAGAATTAGATTTTAGAAAACTTGTTCTTAAAACCTAATTTCGAAACACTCCACAAGCAAATGATCAATCTACTTGAATGTTTCTTAAGCATGCATTCTACACAAGAACAGAAAGACAAAGCAAACAAGCTTTAAGGTAAAAATACCAATTATCATTCAACTTTTAAGCTTAATTCTCACATCAAATTCGTACTAGCCTTTTATGGGCCTTAGAAAATCCTAAATCTTAACTAATAAGGATTTACATCTCATCTAGGATAAAGATAACCTTCCTAATAAAAAGAGATAAGTAGAACAAAGTTCTAACCAGGGTAAATAACATATGTAGCCACCAAACTTAAGTAAAGAAACCCAAATTTACTTTATTCATGCATGTGGGCCTTAAAATATAAGCTAAGTTAGACCTGAAGTCTTTATATGCTCTAAATTAGCAGTTTAGGTCTTTTTGAGCCTAAATAAAAGATAAGTGAGCCCATTGAACACTTCGACCTGTAATATTTTAAGTTGAGTTGGGCATTCACTTAAACTAAAGCCTTGAACTCCTTATAATTCCTCTTGGGCCAAATTCATAAGGCCTTACATGTGTTGAATTAAGGCTTGTTGATACTTCTTAGATCTTAATCAAGTTATTGGGCCTTGAGGCAATTGTATTGGATCTTTGGCCTCAATATCTTGACTTTGATCTTGGGCTTGAAGCTTTGGTTGAACTTCTCCATGCTCTTGCTCATCTTCATCAAGTCCATCTTCATGAACACTATATGATAGTGGTTGGTCCATATCAAAATCTTGTTCCAGCACACTCTTTTCCTTTGGTATATAGGATATAAATGATGAAGTAATGAATGAATGAGTTGCACCTGGATCAATAAGAACTTATGCATTTTACCAAAGATTGTTAACCTACCAGAAATGACATCAAGCGATGATGCTACCTCATGTTGTGTCATTACAAATACTCTAGATTGTACCAACGGCCTCTCTATTTGTGTGTGTTGAATAAGATGTGTCAATCTGGATGCACCACTCTCTCTACTAACACTAGCTCTAGAACCTCTACCTGAGCCTCTACTAATGCCGAGAGCCCTACCTCCTTTGCTAACCACAATTTTTGCTCCCCTACCAACATTAGTACCAAATTGTACATTGTTGGGACAATCCCTTCTAATGTGTCCCGATCCACCATAGTCAAAACACTGAATGGATCTCCTCCCTTGTGAATGCGGCCACAATTAGCATAAGGTGTAGACCTCCTAATTGCACTACTTGTATTAACCACTGGTTGTCTCACTAAACTCTGGGCTGAAATTCACTTTCCTGATATCACCCTATTGAAAAAATATATATGACTAACTTGAGGTTGTGGTCTATAAATGCCTAGCCATGACAAAGGTCCGCTACTACCTCTGAACTTTACTCTCTCTAACCTCTACTGTGATGTGTCGGGTCCCTTACTGAATACATTTTGTTTTGTTGTCCAGGCTGAAATCTTTGATTTACTCTCTTTCTCTTTGATTTACTCTATGTTAGAAGCATATTTGTATAGATCTTCAAATTTATCAATATACTCATAATATGTGATTCCCGCTTGGATTAATAGAAAGTAATATGATTTCTACCTTACACATGTGTATTTGCGTCTCGTCTAGCTAAATAATCAAGTCACGCCCAAATGCCACTGGTCAAGCTTGTCAAGTTGGAGAGAGTATTTTTTTAAAACTTGTCAATGTGCTTATTACCTTTTCCTTATTTCCATTTTACATATTATTGCTTCTAGCTAACTTCATTATATGTTATTTGCTTCCTTTTGAGTTTCTTTAATCTTTGATTCCTAATATCTTGATCCGAACACAACCTTTATACTTTCTTGAATTTTAATGTTTGCTTCAACAAAATGTTTTAATCTTTAGTTTTTGTGTTCTAAAAAGAGAGTGATAAAATTTGTAGTGATTCTTGATTCACACAAGAATATTCGAAAACAAGCTTGAGTGGGGTGAACTTTAACCTTCTGAGAACATAATTATTAGTGTGAAACACGAGTGAAAATCTCCATTATTTGAGGGTAAACATGTGAGAGAGTGTTTGAGGACTTTAATTTTGTTTTATTTTTTTTATTATTTTCCTAACCTTTTATTGCAGCCATGTCGAGTGGTTTAAATGGTAGTAATGGTGGCAATGATAATGAGGCTAGGATATAACAACTTGGTATTTCTTTGCCACAAATGTATGAGAATGAGAGATTACAACGAAACATAACTACTTTGAATGAGAGGTTGGAAAGATTTGAGTTAGATACAAGGGAGATGACTAGAACTATAATCAGACTCAACAATCTATTATCCTTTGTTTGGTTGCCAACTAGTCTAGGTCCTCTTTGGGTTTGATTTCTTGTCTTTATTATTCTCTTCACTCATTCATTATCGCAATACAGTTGAACTTAGCTTTTAGTCATTAGTAAATTTAGAAACCTTCGTTATTAACTTTTGGCTAGATAACAAGCAATGAAGTAGTAACTCTAGGATTTCACTTTCCTAAGGGATACGATATTTTTAATACTTGTCGTTGTGCTAGGCTGCATTGATAGGTTCACTGCCTTAGTTGTGGTTACATAAGCATCTCATCAAGTTTTTGGAGTTGTTGCTAGGGACTTTGTTTGAAAACTAGATTGAAATTTGCTATTTGTTACTTTAGCCAATTTTCTTTTCTATTTTTATTATTGCTTTTTATTCATTTATTCATTCATTTATTTGTTTGGTTTGTTGTTGTCTTGTTCATTTCAAGTAGTTTATGACCAGGAGTTTTAGTCCTGCACCAATAGACCCTTTGCCCGAACCATAGCAATCCCTTAGGCAATTGAAGAAGCGATTAGACGTGGAGGAGGAGGAGCAAATTAAGATTCTTGTCCAAACACTAGTAGACATGGGAGACGGCAACAACAACATTGTTGAAGCAAATAGGACGATGTGCGAGTTTGCTAGACCTTCCTTAGAGGGGACGCACAGTGGTATATTAAGGCCACCTGTTGCAGCAAATAATTTTAAAATTAAGCCAAATGTCATTCAAATGGTGCAGCAGAACGTACAGTTTAGGGGCTTGCCTAGTGAAGATCCTAATGCCCACATCACAAACTTCTTGGAGATTTGTGATACCTTCAAAATTAATGGGACTATCGATGATGTCATTCAACTTAGGCTGTTTCCATTTTCTTGAGGGATAAAGCAAAGAGATGGTTATAGTCCCTACCAGCTAACACCATCACCACATGGAATTCTTTGGCTGAGAAATTTCTTTATAAGTACTTTCCTCTTGCTAAGACTGCAAAGATGCGTAATGATATTTCTTTGTTTGTACAATTTCATGATGAGACAATTTATGATGTGTAGGAGAGGTACAAGGACTTACTGAGATGTTACCCACAATAGGGTTTGCCATTATGGATACAGGTGCATATTTTTTACAGTGGCTTGAACTCAACCACGAGGGAGATGGTGGATGCAGCTGTAGGTGGGGCCATCAATAGTAAGACGCCAGAGCATGCTTATAACTTAATTGAGGAGATGGCCATGCACACATATCAATGGCAGTCTTCTAGGAGTAGGTCAGGATGGTAGGGAGTGGTGAACTAGGTAGATTCTAAACTTATCTCTCATGCTCTTCCTTTCTTTTATGTTTTGTTGATCGTGTATTGATGTCCTTGATATGAAACCTTTATGAATAAGATTGAGAATCCCTTTTGAATTGCGAACTCCCAACACATTAACATGAAAACCCCAAGAACCAATTCGGTTCAACCCCTAAGAAAGGTTAGAAAATAGATTACTTAAAAAGATGATCAAGAATTAGAATTTAGAAAACTTATTCCTAAATCCCAATTTCGAAACACTCCACAAGAAGATGATCAATCTACTTGAATGTTTCTTGAGCATGCATTCTATACAAGAAAAAAAAGACAAAGCAAATAAGCTTTAAGGTAAAAATACCAATTATCATTCAATTTCTAACTTCAACTTCAACTTTTTAATTCTTTACATCAAAATTCGTACTAGGCTTATATAGGCCTTAGAAAATCCTAAATCTTAACTAATAAGGATTTACATCTGATCTAGAATAAAGATAACCTTCCTAACAAAAAGAGATAACTTAAACAAAGTCCTAATTAGGTTAAAATATGTGTGGCTGCCCAAAATAAGCCATAAGCCCCTAGTTTACATAAGTCATATAGATGGGCCTCATAACATAAGCTAAGTCAGCCTGAAGTCTTCATATGCTTCAATTTAGTTTTTTTGGTCTTTTTAAGCCCAATTAGATTCATTCAAGTCTAATAAACTGAATTAGATTAATGAGCCTTAAACTTGAATCCAATTCTTCAAGCCTTGATGTGTCTCCTTAGCTCAAATGTCTTGGATAAGCTCATTGACTTGCAATTTGAATCGAACTAGGACTCCTAATTAAATTAGAATTCCTTTCGTTGCTTGAACTCTTAATATCATCAGGACTCCTTCCAGGATTAGGATTTCTAGTTGAATCAGGACTCCTTATTTGATTAGGATTCCTTTAGCTAGTCAGATTTGCATCATCAAGACTCCTTGCTAGAGTAGGATTGGTTGTGTTAGTTTGGTTCATATCAATCATTTTTCGGATGATCGTGGAGGGAATGCTGAGAATCGCGGCACATCCAAATATTCATATTCAGGATTTGCACCATTAGGATCTCCATCCTTCCTTGTTCCTTTAGGCACAAGGACTCCCGATGACACAAGGTTGGGCGTAAGGAATCATGGGAATGCAATTAATAAGCTTGATCGATGGTAGTGGGGCTTAGCTTGATGATCAAGCAAGAGAAACGTAAATCCAAGTGCATAAGGGAGAAATCATGTAGTTTTCGATTAATCCAAACGTAATACAAGCTGGAATTCGAGCGTTTTGATATTTGAAATGCATATAATGAAGTAATTTGGGTCGGAGTATTTTTAGGTAGGCCCACCCGAATTTACCCTTATTTTTATTAAGCTAGCTCATAAAATTTGGGACTGCGAGAGTTGTTGCCTAGTCAACTCCTCTCTAGTTCTTGATTTGACTTTAGTTTATTAATCTTTCTTTATTAACTTATTCATATTTAGCTTCTAAAGTCTTCTTCTTACAGAATAAGGGCTTTTACACTATAAAAGCCGCACGCAACCACAAACTTCAGGCTAATGAGCATATTATTTTAGTTTTCTACCTTGCAGGAAATCGAGTAATGGGTTCTTTCAAGAAATTGTGGATAGATTAGCACTCATGCTAGCGAGCATAGACTTATCCCTCACATCCTTCTTTTCGCTTGTGTTCTTTGTCTACACTTGTATTTATATAAATTTGATTTGATCTGTATGCTTAACCGTATGAAAGTGCATGGAAGCAGCAATTATAGGCATCGATCCAATGCTTAGAGGATTGCGAAGAAAGAAAATTAGTTGATCATGTACTGATATCATTCTCCAAATGATAGCGGAGGAATATTTTAGAGAAAAGAGGGAACACTGGGAATCGAGGCATGCCCAAATACTATGACTAAGGATTTGCACCATTAGGATCTCCATCCTTCCTTCTTTCTCTAAGCACGTGGATTCCTAATGACACAAGGTTGGACGTAAGGAATGATGGGAACATAATTAATAAGCTTGACCGGTGGTATTAGGGCTTAGCTTGATGATCAAGGAAGAGAGACGTAAATCCAAGTGCATAAGTGAAAAATCATCTTTCTTTCGATTAACCTAAGTGTAATACAAGCCATAATTCGGGCGCTTTGATGTTTGACATGCATATAATGAAGTAATTTAGGTCAGAGTGTTTTTAGCTAGGCCCACACGAATTTGTCCTTATTTTTGTTAAGCTAGCTTAAAATATTTTGGACTACGAGAGCTGTTGCCTAGTCACCTCTCTGGTTCTTGATTGGACTTTAGTTTATTAATATTTATTTATTTATTTATTCATATTTATCTTCTAATCTCTTCTTCTTATGGAATGAGGCCTTTCGCACTTGAAAAACCTCATGCAATGGAATACTTGAGGCTAATGAGCATATTATTTTAGTTTTCTACTTTGCAGGAAATCAAGTTATGTGTTCTTTCATGAAATTTATTGACTTATAAATACTTGCGCTAGTGAGCATAGACTTATTCCTCACGTCCTTCCTTTATCTTTTATTCTTTTTCTACACTTGTGTTTAAATCAATGCAATTTGAGCCTTACGCTTAGCTGTATGGAAGAGAATAAAGAATTTGTGATTTTTTTCCTTATCTAATTTGAAATCAAGTTGTGGGTTCTTTTAAGAACTTTTTTGGACTTATCAAGACTCGCGCTAGCGAACCTTGACTTATTACTTATGTCCTTCCCTTCTTTTATGTTCTTTCTCTACCTTTGTGTTTAAATCTATTAGAATTGATCCTTACACTTAGTCATATGGAAGAGAATAAAAAATTATGATTTTTTCCTTATCAGATCCAAAATCCTACATATGTTCTTATTTTGTTCATTTCTTTGGTGCCTCTCTTTCTAATCTTTGTTTAGTTTGAGGGTTTGGTTTTACTTGGGGAGCATAAATATTAGTGTTGAGTGAAAACTCATTGAAGCGGCAATCATAGGCACCGATCCAATGCTTGGATAAATGCAAATAAAGAAAATTGTTTGATCGAGTATTGATATCATTCTTAGAATGATAGCCGATAAATCTTTTATAGGAGAGAGGGAACAGTGAGAATCCAGCCATGCCCAAATATTCCAATTAAGGATTTGCACCATTGGGATCTTCGTCATTCCTTGTTCCTTTAGGCACAAGCACTCCTTATGACACAAGGATTTGAAATAAATTTAATTTGATCCTTATGCTTAGCCATTTGGAAGAGTACAAAGAAGTTTTAATTTCTTTCCTTATCAGATTCAAAATCCCACCTATGTAATTATTTTTTTCTTCTTTTTCTACCTCGCTTTCTAATCTCTATCTAGTATGATGGTTTGGTTTGATATGGGGAGTATAAACACAAGTGTAGAGTGAAAGTGCATGGAAGCAGCAATCATAGGCACTGATCTAATGCTTGGACAGAAGCGATGAAAGAAAATTAGTTGATCGAGTATAAGCACCATTGGGGTCTCAATCATTCATTATTCCTCTAGGCACGAGGACTCTTGATGACATAAGGATTGGTTTAAGGAATCATGGGAATGCAATTCACAAGCTTGACTGGTGGCATTGGAGCGTGACTTGATGATTAAGTAGGACGAGGTACAAATCCAAGCACGAGTTTTGATGTTTGGGATGCATATAATGATGTAATTTCTACCGAATTGTTAATAGGTAGGCCCATGCAAATTTCTCCTTATTTTGTTAGGCTGGCTCATAAAATTTGTAACTACAAATGTTGTTGACTAGTCAACTCCTCTTCGATTCTTGATTTGACTTTAGTTTATTCATCTTTCTTTATTTATTTATTCATATTTAGCTTGTAGTTTCTTCATTTTATTGAATGAGGGTTTTCGCACCATTGAAAATGTATGCAACTAAATATTTGAGGCTAGTAAGCATATTATTTCAGTATTCTATATTTCAGGACATCAAGTTATGGGTTCTTTCAAGAACTTTGCAGACTTGTGAAGACTTGCGGCGAACCTAGACTTATCTCCCATGTCCTTTCTTTTGTGTTCTTTATCTACCATTGTCTTTAAATCATTTCGATTTGATCCTTATGTTTGCCATATGGTAGAGAATAAAGAACTCGTGATTTGTTTCCTTATCAAATCTGAAATCCTAGCTATATTCTCATTTTATTCATTTATTTTTTGTGTCTCTTTTGAGTTATAAATCCATGTGTATAATGGAGTAATCATGTTGTTTTTTATCAATCCAAGCATAATACAAGTGGAAATGCAAGTGTCTTGATTTTTGGTACGCATATAATGAAGTAATTTGGGTCGAAGTGCTATTACTTAGGCCAAACAAATTTTCTCTTATTTTTGTTAAGCTGACTCTTAAAATTTAGGACTATGAGAGCATTTGACCGATCAACTCATGTCTGGTCCTTGATATGACTTTAGTTTATTCATCTTTCTTTATTTATTTATTCATATTTAGCTTCTAGTTTTTTCTTCTTATGTAATGAGGGCTTTCCAGCTACAAAAACAACATACAGCCGAATACTTGAGGCTAGTGAGCATATTATTTTATTTTTATACCTTATGGAAAATCAAGTTATTAATTCTTTCAAGAACTTTGCGGATTTATCAAGACTCATACTTGTGAACATAGACTTATTCCTCAAGTCCTTCCTTTCTTTTATGTTCTTTGTCTACCTTTGTGTTTACAAAATTCTATTTGATCCTTACGCTTAGCCGCATGGAAGAGAATAAAAAACTTATGATTTCTTTATTGGAAAAACACATGCAGTGGTGCAGCAGAAGCTCTTAAAAATTTCATATTTCATAGAAATTAAGGTTACAAGCTGTAATTGAGGATTTAAGTTGAAAAAATAAATAACCTTTCTTTTATGAACATGAAGAACACAACTTTTCTTGATTGTTGATGATGTTTATGTTAGATAATTAAATAGAGATTCACAATTGCAAACCCTTTAGCTTATCTCACATAATCAATTTCAAGCAAAGCTATTCAATCGTAAGTAAATAACCTTGTTATAATCGTAAGTATGTCGAATTATATCACTATATATGATAATAGGAGTAAGAAACTCTCTTATATAGTGTTAAGGTTTTATAATCCTTAACACAGTTGTACAAACACATGTCATTATAAAACTCTTTTGTGATGCCATGTGTCAAGCAGTATTAACACATGTAATCATAAAACTCTTTAGTGATGACAAGTGTATAGCTATATTGACACATATCATTGTAAAACTCTTTTGTAATGACAAATATCAAGCTATATTAACACATGCCATTATAAAATTCTTTTATAATGACACATGTCAGGTTGCTTCCTTGACATATGTCATTATAAAACCCTCTTAGTGATGATACTTGTCTAGTTGCTTTCTCTACATATGTCATCATAAGCTCTTTTATGATGACACATCTCCAGCTACTTTCTTAAGACGTGTCATCATAAACCCTTATATGATGACATGTGTCAAGCTACTGTACAAATACATGTCAATACAAACTCTTTTGTGATGACATGTGTCAAGCTTCTTCAATATATAAAACTTATATATAATACATTATTTAGACATTTACGGACTTTAACTTTAGAAGATACTAGTGTTACTACTTGAGGTACAAGTTAAGTCCATCACCGTGCTTGAGTTGATCTTAACGTGTGTGACTTTCTAGGTTCATTATTAATTGGTAATGGGAGTTTAATATTAAACTCTTTAATTTTTAATTAGAACACTTTAACAAACTAAAGAAATAATTAATCAATTGTCCCTTAATCATTCCCATAAATTACAAGTGACCTCTAGCAACATAAAGGAAGGACGTGAGTGATAAGTCTAGGTTCGCTAGTGCGGGTCTTCATAATCCACAAAGTTCTTAAAAGAACCCATAAATTGATTTTCCGCAAGGTAGAAAACTAAAATAGTCTACTCATTAGCCTCAAGTATTCGGTTGCATGTAGTTTTTATAGTGCGAAAGCCCTCTTTCCATAAGAAGAAGGAACTAGAGGCTAAATATAAATAAATAAATAAATAAAGATGATTAAATTGAAGTCAAATTAAGAACGAGAGAAGGGTTGATTGGTCAACAACTTTCGTGGTTCCAAATTTTATGAGCCAGCTTAATAAAAACAAGGTGAAATTCGTGTGGGCCTACCTAATAACACTTCGACTCAAATTACTTTAAATGAATTCGATTTGATCCATACACTTAGTTGTATAGAAGAGAACAAAGAACTGGTGATTCTTTCATTATTAGATCAAAAATGTTACCTATGTTATCATTTTGTTCATTTTTTTGTGCCTCTCTTTCTAATCTCTATCTAGTATAAGGGTTTGGTATTATCTAGGGAGCATAAACACAAGTGTTAAGTGAAAGCGGGTGGAAGCGGCAATCATAGACACCGATCCAATGCTTAGACAAATACAAAGAAATAAAATTAGTTGATCGTGTATTGATATCATTCTCCGAATGATCGTGAATGAATCTTCTAGAGGAGAGACAGAAAAACGAGAATTAAGACACGCTCGATATTCTGATTCAGGATTTACACCATTAAAATCTTCATCATTCCTTGTTCCTAATGTGATTCTTGATGGATTTTCCAGAATCACATTGTGAAATTATTATGAAGAACGTTTAGAGTCAAATTCATAAACAAGGACCCCGACCCAACACTTTACTAGATGTGTGAACCTTGGTATAGAAAAGGTTTTGGATGCCACATTGAAGATTAAGGAAGAAGGTGACTGATAAATCACAAAGGAACGCCAAAAGATAACTCTTGATACAATGAGCATAAATAGAGAGAAAACCTAATTCCCATATGCAATAAGGAATTAATCTAAGATAGGAAATAACAAATAAAGCCTAAATTAAGATCTTCCTAAATAGAAAAATAATCAACTTATAAATCAAGGAGATATTCCTAATCAATTAAAATGGAGCTTCTCCCTTGAGTTTCTCCTAAAGAATGCCTAAGTAGTATATTAGGCATTATTAGAATGTTTCCTAAATGACAAAAAAAGAGACAAAGTTGGCATCCTTTGATATAGGAAACAATGACCAAAACAAGCACTAATACTTCTAAATAACCACAAGGGGCGGCTGTCATTATTTCGTAATTAATTTTGGCTACTTGGCTTGGAACTTGATATTAATGGATCATTTAACTTGATCTCCTCGACTTGGTTGGCTACTTGGCTCCTTGGGCTTTGGGTTTGCATCAGTTCCTCTAGCCACGATGACTTTTGATGACACAAGCATTAGCGTAAGGAATCATATAAAATCAATTGACAAGCTTGACCGGTGGCATTAGGGCTTAGCTTCATAATGCAGCAAGATAAGACATAAATCGACACTCTCGTAAGGGAGAAATCATGTTGCTTTTTATTAATCCAAGTGTAATACAAGTAGCAATGGAAGCATTTTGATGTTTGGAAGGCATACAATGAAGTAATTTAGATAGGAGTATTATTAGATAGGCCCACACAAAAATGAAAGAGTGAAATGGAGTATGATGAACATCAATGAGGCTATGGAAAAGATGGAGTTATATATGGCAGGCAACCAAAATGCCATATTAGAGCAAATCAATGCTAATGCTACTGCAGGAAATAATAGGCAGAACTTGATAGGCAATTAGGAAGATTTAGATTTAGTCTATGATGATGATGATAATGCCACAACTGTGGGTGTTGGCCATGGCATGGGTTGAGGAGCTAAAGGAGGCTGAAATAATGCAATGAGTAGAGGGAATAGTGGAGGTGAGTTTGGTGGTTACTGTGGGTATAATGATGATGTGGATAGAAATTTGGATAGCATTAAACTTAGGATTCCTACTTTTTAGGAAAATCATATCCGGAGGCATATTTGGAGTGTGAAAAGCAAGTAGACCTTATCTTTGATTGTCCTAATTCTTATGAGGAAAAGAAGGTAAGGTTAGTGGTTACTCAATTTTCTGAGTATGCAATAGTGTGTGGTGTGATCAATTGGTGGCGAGTAGGAGAAGAAAAATGGAAGCGCCTATTGATACTTGGCATGCTTTCAAAACCATCATGAAAAGACATTTTGTACCTAGACATTACGATAGGGAGTTACATCAAAGACTCCAAGCTTTGAAGAAAGGTATTAGGAAGGTAGAGGATTATTATAAGGAAATGGAGATGCTCATGACAAGGACTGATTTTGATGAAGATAGGGAAGCCACTATAGGAAATGGCATGTTTTATAGGGTCGAATTACAATATTATATAGAACTTCAGGAGTTAGTTGATCTTGTAATTAAGGTTGAAAAGTAATTAAAACCAAGGGGCACAACAAGGTTGGAATAAAAAGGCACTTCAAGCAATAAGCCTAATTGGTCTAATCAATAGAAAGGAAACAAAAGAGGAGATGATAAGGCTGTTTTTTATGGGGAAACTAGTAAGAATGTTTTAGGCAATAAGGTGATATGGAACCTCCATGAATAAGCTTGAGGACCCCTTTTGAATTGCGACCCCCAACACATTAACATGAAAACTCCAAGAACCAATTCGGTTCAACCCCTAAGAAAGGTTAGAAAGCATATTACTTAGAAAGATGATCAAGAATTAGAACCTAAGGAAAACTAAGTCCTTTAAACCCCAATTCCAAGTACACCACAAGGATAGATCAACTGCTTGATAAGTAAGACTTGCATTCAAACAAGAACACAAAGACAAAGCAACAACTTTAAGGTTTACAAACCAATTGTCATTCAACTTCAACTTCAACTTAATTTTTTTGTTAAATATAAATTCGTACTAGCCTTATATAGGCCTTAGAAAATCCTAAATCATAACTTATAGGAATTTACATCTCATATACGCTTTAGATAACCTTCCTAACTAAAAGAGATAACTTAAACAAAGTCCTAATTAGGTTAAAAAAACATGTGTAACCACTCATAATAAGCCATAAGACCCTAATTTACATAAGTCATGTAGATGGGACTCATAACATAAGCTAGGCCTACGCCTAGAGTCTTGATATGCTCCAATTTAGCTTCTTTAGTCTTTTTAACCCCAATTAGATTCATTCAAGCCTAATAAACTGAATTAGATTAATGAGCATTGAACCACTGTAAGTGATAGGGATGTTAAATTCTTAAGTCATTTTTATCATGTGTTATGGGTAAGTTAGGCACTAAATTATTATTTTCTACTACTTGCCATTCATAAACATATGGAAAAATCAAAGTTGTTAATAGAACTTTGGTTCAACTGCTTTGTTCTTTAATTTCTAGGAATCTTAAATCTTGGCAGGATCTTTTGCCATATGTGAAGTTTTCAAATAATAAGGTTGTTCATAGCACTACACATTGTTCTCCATTTGAAATTGTTTATGGTTTTAACCCATTAACTCCTATTGATCTATTTCCTTTGCCTCTTAACAAGCTTGTTAAGATTGATGGTTCTTCTAAGGTAGATTTGGTTAAAAAACTATATGAACAAGTTAAAGAGAGGATTGAGTAGCAAAATACTAGAGTAACCGAAAGAGTTAACAAAGGAAGAAGGCTGATGATGTTCCAACCTCTAGTGATTGGGACCAAGGTTTGGGTGCATTTTTGCAAAGAAAGGTTCCCAAATCAAAGAAAGCCAAAGCTAAGTCCAAGGGATGATGGACCATTTCAACTACTTGAGAGGATCTACGACAATGCTTACAAAATTGATTTATAAGGTAAGTATAATGTGAGTGGCACATTTAATGTTGCTGATTTAAGTCCTTTTGATGTAGGTGATGAGTTTGATTCAAGGACGAATTATCCTAAAGAATGAGGAAATAATATAGATCGGCCAAGGCTTAAAGATGTTAATTTGATTGGGCTTAATGATAAGGGCAACAAGAAAGAATCAAGGAAGGATCCATTAAGTTTGTCACAAGGTCAAAGGCCAAGAAGTTTCCAAAGTCCTTAAATAGCTATATGCAAGAGTGGGCTAATGATCTGCATAGTTTTACACATATTTGCTTGCATTCTATTGCGCATGTTCTTAGCAATTATTGTGCTTTTATTCCCAGATCACCCGTGTTATGTCTTCTTTTGCATTTCAGGAGAATTTATAGGACCGTCATTGGTGTTTAAGCAATTATAGATCAATACGTGTGGAAACGGATGAGAATTCATCAAGATCGGACAAGAGCTCGCGTTGCACACATTGAGCATGGCCTTAGTCAAGGCCGTGCCGACCATCACGGCCTGGACTATGGTCGTGACCAACCATCGAAACTTGGTCTTTAAAATAATGGTTTGGGCACGGTTTCTGAGGCCACCATGGCCTCCACCACGGGCCATGGTGGCCAGCACCGGCGGGGGCACGGCCATGGTGAAAACCTACATGGTGAGATCCATAGTTTCAGCACGGCCTAGACTCCGGCCGTGCTGACCAACACGGTCGTGCTGAAACAAAATATATAAGGAAAATGAATTTTTTAAGGTTAGAAAGAGGGGGAAGGAGCGAGATAAAGCCCTGGCGGCTGGTTCGGTTTTTGCACAGTTTTGAGTGCAAGAAAGAGTTGTAGAGAGGAAGAACCCCGAAATCACAAGTGGTGAGTATTCCCGCCTGTCACGCGGGTGACTCGGGTTCGAAAACATCAAAATTCACAACGTCTCATGAATAATGCATAATCTTATTAATACTAAAAACAAGAAGAATACAAAACCAACTCAAACAATCCAACAGTATAATATCAAGCCAGCATAGTAAAGAAATCCCAATGGATTAAATCAGTCTAGCTAAACATGTTCATGTTTAAAACAATCTAGGAAATCAATTACAATGAAAGAATAATGAAAATAAAACATGTACACCCTTTTCTCTCGAATTGGATGAGCGAGCTCCAAATCCGGATCTACACTTTGATTAATCTCCCAAACTGCCTTTTGAATTGCTTCCACTGTGGTTTTTCACTCGGAACCTTGCGATTCGGGATTCTTACTCCCATGACTCTCTCTACTTTTCAATCTGTGAAACGAACCAGCCTCTAGGGTTCTATGTCACTTCTTTCTCTCCTCTCTCTTCCCCACAGAAAATTCATTTTTTATATATCTTCGACGCGGTGGGGAAGGTGAGGCCACTGGCAGGTCAGCTGCGGCAGTGGCATCTTGGAGGTTACGGATAATCTTACCACCTGGGTTTCCTGGCCGTGTTTACTCCCGTGCCACCCCGTGTCAAGGCCATGGTGGCTCAGGCCACTCAGGCATTATTTTGAAGACCAAGTTTGATGGTTGGTCGCGACTATCCAGGGCCGTGATGGTGGCTGCGGTGACCGTGCTGGTAATGATGCAGCAGGTGTCTGCCGTTTCGCGCCTTAAGCGATGAACCGAAATGCAGGATGGCTGCGGTGATCAAAAGCACGGTATTGCTAGCACATCTGGCCAAATATCGCGCAAAATATGTGTAAAACATCGGAAATAAAGAACATGTGATTTCTTTCCTTATCGGATCTGAAATCCTACCTATATTCTTATCTTTTTTGTTTATTTTGTGTCTCTCTTTCTAATCTCCATCTAGTATGTTGGTTTAGTTTTATATGGGAAGCGTGCAAGCGGAAATCATAGGCACTAATCCAATGATTAGAGGAATGCAAAGAAAGAAAATTACTTGATCGTGTACTGATATCATTCTCCGAATGATTGCGGAGGAATCGTTTAGAGGAAAGAGGGAACACCGAGAATGGAGACATATGCACATATTTTGACTCAGGATTTGTACCATTAGGATCTCCATTCTTCCTTCTTCCTCTAGGCACGAGGACTGCTATAAAGGGAGTTGTTGAATATTGATTATTTTGGAGTTAAATTCTCTTGTTTTTTCTTTATAAACTTGGTGAATTTATCAAGTGAAGGCTTAGCATTTTACAAATGTAGTTTAATCTAAAATTTTGTTAAACAGCCTTTAATTCTTTATAATTAAGGTTCTTAAGTACAAATTATATTAGGGTCTTATTAGGAGTTAAAGTTTCTTTGCTTGATTAGGTGAACGATCCTTGGTAAAGACAACAACATTGAATACGGGTTTGGCACAAGTTAGCCATGTTCATATCAACCAGCCTAGGAAAGGGCATGGAAGGCTCGAAGATAATGGATACGAATTGCTAGATCAAGTTCGGATAGAAAAAGCTAAGGATCTTGAAGAATATGGACATAGAGAGCAAGATCAACTCCAATGGGCTAAGGATCCAAAAGCCTTGCCACAAGGCCTTATTACTAGATCAAGAGCTAAGAAGTATCAAGAGGCCTTAATAAAGCATATCTGAGGATTAGCATTCCACATGTGGGCAGAGCAATGATATTATTTGAGACAAGATAGTGTGAACCACATCTCTTTTAATATATTATAAGTCCAAGTTTAGGATGAGCTAGTTCTACAAACCACACTTGGGCTTTAGTTTAAGCTTGTTATTTAGGCCTATTTAGCTTACACTTAAATAACTCCCATGTGCATGATTCCTTTTTAGATTAGGATTTTCTTTAATTGCTATGGGCAGCTACTTATGTGTTTTAGCTTAATTAGGAATTGCCTTTAGTTATCTTTTAATTAGGAAGATTATCTCTATCCTTTTGAGATATGTTTCCTAAGCAAGCTAGGATTAGGGTTTCTTGAGGCTTATAAAGCCTAAAACGAATTTCTTTATAGATTTCAACTTATCAATAATATTTCAAGTAATTTTCCTTTCAAAGCTGTTGCTTTGAACCTTTTATTCTTGAATGAATGCGATCAAACTTATCAAAGGAATTGATTTATCCTTTGTGGCATCTATAGATTTGGGTTTATAGGCCTTAGTTTCCTTTAGGTTCTAATATAAAGATCATCTCTTTTGATTTGTTCTTAGCTATCCTTGGGCGAGTATATTGAATTGCTGAGGGGTTTTCTAGCTTGTAAATCACGGGTTCATATGACCAAAGGGTTCGTGGTTTCAATCCTTGGAGGTTTCTTATCACTATGATTCCTTACGTCAATCCTCGTGTCATCAGAAGTAATCGTGCCCAGAGGAATAAGGAATGATGGAGATTCCAATTATGCAAATCTTGAATCAAAATATTGGGCATGCCTCGATTCTTGTTATGCCCTCTTTCGTCTAGAAGATTCGTCACGATCATTCAGAGAATGATATCAATACACGATCAACTAATTTTCTTTCTTCGTATTTGTCCAAGTATTGCATTGATGCCTATGATTGCTACTTCCACACGCTTTCGCTCAACACTCGTGTTTATGCTCTCCAAATAAAACGAATGAAATATTTGATTTATTTCAACTTAAAATATTCATTAACCTTGAATAATGTGGCTACACTTAGTTTGTATAGTGAAAGAAATAAATCTAATTCCTAAATAGCATAAAGGAAATAAACTAATTAGGAATTGTCTAAAACATATGCTAAATAAGAGTTTCCTAAATAATAGAATAAGGAACAATTAATCTTTACTAAATAAGAATTGACTAAACAATCAAGCAAAACTTCCTAAATGATGAAGTGCACAGTTTCTTCCTTATTCCCTAATGAAGAACACACTAATGTGGCAAAAGAGGAAGCCAAAATGTGCCTCCCATGCTTCCTATATGAGAAGCATGCCCTTATAGCTAAATAGGAAGCTAAAGTGGTGTTTCCCTTGTTTCCTCTTCAAGTATTAGGCTCTCCTCCTTATGCACACATATTCGACCCATGCTTGGTTTCTTCAAGCCCATCATATTAAATTAAATTAAGAAGGCTATAAGTGTTAATTAAATCTAATTCTCTATGGCTTAATATATCATTGGCCCAAATCTCTTGAATGAGTCCATTAAGAGCTTCCTTTGTGCGTTTGGCCTTAGATCTTGTAATTGACCCACATTAAATGTGTAAAAGATCCCTTGAGCTTGGTGTAGGCTTCTGCCATATGCTTGTGCTTTGATCATGTATTGAGTCTTGAAGCTTGGTGCTTTGTTATTAATATGGCATATAGTATGAGAAACAATATCACATTGAAATCGGCCCTTCACCATTCCTTCGCCTTGAAAGCACAAGTTGGTCCCACCAAACCACAACATAATCAGTAAACTCAACCGCAACTAGCTTCACCTTCTTTTATTAAGAATAATCATGGTAATCAAGTAGTAGCTCAGCCTTCTTCTCCTATTCAAAATAAAGCTCCGAGTCATTCCTGCCTTGAAATGAAAGGGTTTCCATTTCGATATTCCCCAAGTTTCCATCTTGCTGTCTAAGTCCTCTTTCATCTCGTCCTCCATAACCTCTCCCAAACCAAGTTAGAACCTCGCTCCTCTTCTTCGTACTCATCCTCATAGTAATCATTATGATCTATATGCCTTGGCTTTGTTTGATTGTTGTTAAAGCATCTAGGCTACCCTCTTTGAAAATTGGACTCCACTCGCTCAAAAACCTTAGATTTAGGAATTTTAAGGTTCCTTGAATGGATTTCATATAGAGTTTGAGATCCACCTCTTGCGGCTCATGATTCAAGGTCCATTTGTCCATACTTTGAAACATGATTCAAATCTGCAAAACAAATATCAAAACAAAATCTCACCCACTCCCTTGCTAGTTTACACTCAAAAATAGTTTAAACACTCGTATTTCACGAAATTTGGCTCTTTCCCTCTTTTGTTCTCACCTCTCTTACCTTTTACCACTCTTAATCCTCACTTTTAGTTCTTTAGTTAAATTCACAAACTCAAATCGCAAACAAGTCATGTAGTATCGAAAAGGACATAATCAACACTCTTACAGCAATTCTAGAGTATGGTGTTTGGAAAAAATAATGGACTACAAAAGACAAGTATTTGTCTAGGCTAACAGGTGACAAGTTTTGACCAAAAGAATAAATATCAATAAATGTGTAATCTTCAAATGTATGGATGAATTAAAGGTATACAATTGATCAAGAAAACAAATTATGCTGAATGCTCAAAAAAAATAAAATTGCAAACAAACTTGATCTACCTAAGTGTGTGCCTTTATTTTCTTTTCTTCTTTTCTCTTCTCTTTCTTTTCTTTTTCTTTTCTTTCTTTTTGAATTCTCTTATTTTATACATTAATAAGAACATACAATAAGTAACAAAAATAAATACTTAAGCAAAATAAACAACTTTAGAACAGAAATTTATTTGCGCAAACTTTTATCCTTGAAGAAAAATCAACAAGAAATTTCAACTAAGATAAAAAGAATAAAGGAAAAGGTAGGAAAAATAATAAACAAAACAAAACAATAAAGGAAAGGATAAATAGAATAGATTTAGAGACTTAGCTCTGATATCAAATGATATGAACCTTGACAACTTGTGACAAGACCCAACACGCGGAATTGGAATTAGAATTCCAAGAAAGCCAAATTTGATCTTTGATGAACCTTGACCCAAAGATAACTTGTATCTTGAACCTTGGTATAAGAAAGATTGTTGACACTAAGGGTAGAAGGTGAATGATAAGTCTTTATTTGAACGCCACAAGAATAAGTTCTTGATAAGTTCGAAGTTCTTCCAAAGAACCAAGTAAGGATAACTCTCACAAATATGTTTAACTCAATATATTCATTAACCTTGAATAATGCAGCTACACTTAGTTTATATAGTGAAATAAATAAATCTAAGACCTAAATAGCATAAGGAAAATAAACTAATTAGGAATTATCTAAAAGTAATGCTAAATAAGAGTTTCCTAAATAATAGAATAAGGAATAGTCCATCTTTACTAAATAAGAATTGACTAAACAATCAAGCAAAACTTCCTAAACAATGAAGTATGCGGCTGCCTCCTTATTCCTTAATAAAGAACACGCCAATTTGGCAAAAGAGGAAGCCAAAATGTGCCTCCAATACTTCCTATTTAAAGAAGCATGCCCCTTTAGCTAAATAGGAAGCTAATGTGGTGTTTCCCTTGTTTCCTCTTCAAGTATTAGGATATCCTCCTTGTGCACACATATTCGGCCCATGCATGGTTTCTTCAAGCCATCATATTGAATTAAATTAACAAGGCTAGGAGACTTAATTAAATCTAACTCTCCATAGGTTAATATATCTTTATCCCAAATCTCTTGAATGAGTCCATTAAGAGCTTCCTTTATGCATTTGGCCTTAAATCTTATAATTGGCCCACTTTGAATATGTAAAGGATCCCTTGAGCTTGGTGTAAGATTCAGCCCTATGGTTGTGCTTAGATCATGACTCGAGTCCTGAAGCTTGATATTGTGATTCGCATGAAGAAGTTCTTTATTCTCTTCCATACGACTAAGCATAAGGATCAAATCAAAATGATTTAAACACAAGGGTAGATAAAGAACATAAAAGAAAGGAAGGACGTGAGCAATAAGTCTATGCTCGCTAGTGTGAATGTTGATAAGTCCACAAAGTTCTTGAAAGAACCCATAACTTGATTTCGGGCAAGGTAGAAAACTAAAATAAACTGCTCATTAGCTTCAAGTATTCGGTTGCGTGCAGTTCTATAGTATGAAAGCCCTCATTCCATAAGAAGAAGAAACTATAAGGTAAATATGAATATATAAATAAAGAACAATGAATAAACTAAAGTCAAATCATGAACCAGAGAGGAGTTAACTGGTCAACAACTCTCAAAGTCCCAAATTTTATGAGCATGCTTAACAAAAATAAGGGGAAATTTGCTTGCACCTACCTAATAAAACTCCACCCAAATTACAACATTATATGCATCCTAAACATCAAAACACCCACATACCCACTTGTATTATGCTTGGATTAATTGAAAAGAACATGATTTCTTCCTTATGTCTCGTCTTGCTTGATCATCAAGCTAAGCCTCAATGCCACCGGTCAAGCTTGTTAATTATGTTTCCATCATTCCTTATGCCATTCCTTGTGTCGTCGGGTCTTTGTGCCAAGAGGAACAAGGAACGATAAAGATCCCACTGCTTCAGGTCTTTAATCAGAATATTTGGGTGTGCCTCGATTTTCGGCATTCCCTCTTTCCTCTAAGAGATTCATTTACGATCATTCGTCTACTATACATATACTAGAAAGAGAGGCACAAAAGAAATGAACAAAAGAAGAATATAGGTAGGATTTTGGATCTGATAAGGAAAGAAATCAAAAGTTCTTTATTCTTTTCTATACGGCTAAGAGTCAGGGTCAAATTGAATTGATTTAAACATAAGGGAAGACAAAGAACGAAAGAATGAAAAGACGTGAGTGATAAGTCTATGATTGCTAGCACGAGTCTAGATAAGTCTGCAAAGTTCTTAAAAGAACTCATATGTTGATTTTTCAAAAGGTAGAAACTGAAATAATATGCTAACCTACCTCAAATATTCCATTGCATGTGGCTTTTCTTGTTTGAAAGCCTTTATACCATAAGAAGATGAAATTAGAAGCCAAATATGAATAAATAAATAATGAAAGATGAATAATTAAAGACAAATCAAGAACTAAAAAGGAGTTGACAAATCAAGAACTCTCGTAGTCCTAAAATTTATGAGCTAGTATAATGAAGACAAGGGAAAATTCACATGCGCGTACCTAATAACACCATATGCATTCTAAATATTAAAACACTCACATTCGCACTTGTATTACGCTTGGATTAATTAAAAAGAATATCATTTCTCCCTTATGCGTATGGATTTATGTCTCGTCCTGCTTGGTAATCAAGTTAAGCCCTAATGCCACTAGTCAAGCTTGTCAATTACGTTCCCATGATTCCTTATGCCAATCCTTGTGTCATTAGGAGTCCTCGTGCTGACAAGAATAAGGAACGATAGGAATCCCAATGGTGCAAATCTTGAATCGAAATAATTGGGTGTGACTTGGTTCTCGGTTCCCTCTTTTCTCCAAAAGAACTGTATATGATCATTCAGAGATTGATATCAATACTCGATCAACTAATTTTCTTTCTTCACATCTGTCCAAGCATTGGATTAGTGCTTATGGTTGCCGCTTTCAGATGCTTATACTCAACACTTGTGTTTATGCTTGCCAAATAAAACTAAACCATCGCACTAGAAAAAGATTAGAAAGAGTCGAACAAAAGAAAAGAAATGAAGTGATAATATAGGTAGGATTTCAGATCCGATATGGAAAGAAATTGCAAGTTATTTTTTCTCTTCCATACAGCTAAGCGTAAGGATCAAATCAAGTTGATTTAAAACTAAGGGTAGACAAAGAATGGAAAAGGAAGCAAGGACATGAGCAATAAGTCTATGTTCGTTAGAGCGAGTCTAGATAAATTAGCAAAGTTCTTGAAAGAAACCTTAACTTGATTTCCCGCAATGTAGAAAAGAAAAAAAAATATGCTCACTATTCTTAAGTATTCGGTTGCATGCGGTACTTATAATGCAAAAGCCCTCATTCTATAAGAAGAATAAATTAGAAGCTAAATATGAATGAATAAATAAAGAATGATGAATAAACTACACTGAAATTAAGAATTACAGAGGAGTTAATAGGGCAACAATTCTCGTAGTCCCAAATTTTATGAGCTAACTTAAAGAAAACAAGGGGAAATTCACATGGGCCTACCTAATAACACTTCGACCCAAATTACTTCATTATATGCATCCCAAACATCAAAACACTTGAATTCTCGATTGTATTATCCTTGAATTAATAAAAAACTACATGATTTCTTCCTTACATAGATTTATGTCTTGTCCTGCTTGATCATCAAGCTAAGCCCCAATGCCACCAGTCAAGCTTGTCAATCCTTGTATCATCAAGAGTCCTTGTGCCTAGAGGAATAAGAAAATAATGGAGATCCTAATAGTGCAAATCCTAAATCAAAATATTAGGACATGCCTCGATTCTCATTCTTCCCTCTTTCATCTAGAAGATTCGTTCACGATCATTTGAGAATGATATCAATACTCGATCAACTAATTTTCTTCCTTTGCATTTGTTCAAGCATGGGATTTGTGCCTATAATTGTCATTTTTACATGCTTTAACTCAGCACTTGGTGTAGATGATTCTATTCATATTTCTTGACTGTTTATCAGTCGTTTATTCGTGTATTTAAGTCATATTTATTCTTGTTTGATCGCACTTTCGTATGCTTCTGAGTTTTTCAAGTTTTCAGACTCCTTGATGGGAAACTGGTTGATGTTCGGGCAGAAAGAAAGCTATGTGGATGATTTACGCATATTAGATGTTTGTCGGATTTGATTCCTTGATTGGTACACAATTCGAGGCTTTTGCACGGGCAGTTGCACAGCCATGTACATTTGCACTGCTTGTTGCAAGGCCTCCCTTGCCCATTGCATGGGCTATGGCTCTTCTGCCTATAAGTAGGTGCACACAAAATGAGAATGAGGGCTTTTGCATTATAAAATTCACATGCAACTGATTACTTGAGGCTAATGAACATATTATTTCAGTTTTCTACCTTGTAGAAAATCAAGATATGGGTTCTTCCAAAAAATTTGTGGACTTATCAACAGTCATACTAGCGAGCATAGACTAATTCCTAATGTCCTTCCTTTCTCTTGTGTTCTTTGTCTACCCTTGTGTTTAAATCAATTTGATTTGATCCTTACACTTAGCCATATGGAAGTGAACAAAGAACTTATGATTTCTTTTCTTGTCAGATCTGAAATCCTATCTATATTCTCATTTTGTTTGTTTCTTTTATGTCTCTCTTTCTAATCTCTGTCTAGCATGATACTTTGCTTTTATTTGGGGAGATAAACATGATTGTTGAGTGAAAGCGCGTGGAAGAACTAATCATAGACACTAATCCAATGCTTAGATGAATGTGAAGAAAGAAAGTTAGTTGATCGAGTGTTGATATCATTCTTCGAATGATCGCAGACGAATCTTCTAAAGGAAAGAGGGAACGATGAGAATCAAGTCACGAAAAGTATTCTGATTCAGGATTTGCACAATTAGAATCTCCATCATTCCTTATTCCTCTAGGCACGATGACACATGATGACACAAGGATTAGCATAAGGAATCATGGAAATGCAATTGATAAGCTTGACCAGTGGCATTGGGGCCTAACTTGAAGATCAAGCAAGATATGACGTATATCCAAGCGTGTAAAGGGAGAAATTATAATGTTATTAATGAATCCAAGCATAATATGATCAGGAATGAGAGCTTTTTGATCTTTAGGATGTATATAACAAAGTAATTTGGTATGGAGTGTTATTAGGTAGTCCCACATGAGTTTCCCCTTATTTTCATTAAACTGGTTCATAAAATTTGAGATCTCCATCATTCCTTGTTTCTCACAGTGCGAGGACTCTTGATGACACAAGGATTACCATAGGGACTAGTTAACCACTCTCATAGTTCCAAATTTTATGAGCCAGCTTAACAAAATAGGCCTACCTAATAACACTCTAACACATACTACTTCATTATATGTGTCCCAAACATCAGAATGCTCGCATTCCCACTAATATTACACACGTGGATTTATTGAAAACAACATGATTTCTCCCTTATGCGTGTGGATTTATGTTTTGTCCTGCTTAATCATCAAGCCAATCCCCAATGCCACTAGTTAGGCTTTTTAATTGCATTCCTATGATTCCTTATGCCAATCCTTATGTCATCAGGAGTCCTCGTACCTAGAGGAACAAGTAATGATGGAGATCTTATTAGTGCAAATCGTGAATCGGGATATTTAGGCATGTCTTAATTCTCGGCGTTCCCTCTTTCCTCTAAAAGATTATTCTACGGTCATTCCAAGAATGATATCAATACTCGATCAACTAATTTTCTTTTATCGCATTTGTGCAGGCATTGGATCGGTGCCTATGATTGTCGCTTCCACGTGCTCTCGCTCAGCACTCCTCTTTATGCTCGCCAAATAAAACCACATCCTACAACACATCGATTAGAAAGAGACGAACAAAAGAAATGAACAAATGAGAACGTAGGTAGGATTTCGAATCCGATAAGGAAAGAAATCGCAAGTTCTTTATTCTCTTCCATAGCTAATCATAAGGATCAAATCAAATTGATTTAAACACAAGGGTAGATAAAGAACACAAAAGAAAGGAAGGATGTGAGCAATAAGTCTAGGTTGGTGATACAGATGGGCTAGCATAAGAAAAGCTTGAAGACGATGGGCTTGATGAGGAGCATGCAAGGAAAGCTAAGGAATAAGTCGAGTGTTGATATCATTCTTCAAATGATCGTGAAAGAATCTTTTAGAGGAAAGAGGGAATGCCGAGAATTAAGGCACGCCCAAATATTTTGATTCAGGATTTACACCATTGGTATCTCCATCATTCCTTGTCCCTCTAGGCATGAGGACTCCTGATGACATAAGGATTGATGTAAAGAATCATGGGAATGTAATTGACAAGTTTGACTGGTGGCATTGAGGGTTAGCTTGATGATCAAGTACGACGGGACATAAATCCACATGCATTAGAGAGATATCATATTGGTTTTGATTAATCCAATTGTAATTCAATGCAAGCGTTTCGATGTTTGGGATGCATATAAATAAGTAATTTGAGTCGGGGTGTTATTAGATAGGCCTTCGCACATTTTCCCTTATTTTCGTTAAGCTGGCTCATAAAATTTAAGATTGTGAGAGCTGTTAACCAGTCAACTTCTCTCTGATTGTTGATTTGACTTTAGTTTATTCATCTTCCTTTATTTATTTATTCATATTTAGCTTCTAAATTTCTTCTTCATATGGAATTCGGGCTTTCGCACTATAAAAACCACATCCACCTGAATACTTGATGGCAATTAGCATATTATTTCAATTTTCTACCTTGCAAAAGAATTAAATTATGGGTTCTTTCAAAGATTTTATGGACTTATCAAGACTCGCGCTACCAATCATAGACTTATCCCTTGTATCCTTCATTTCACTTATGTTCTTTGTCTGCCATTGTGTTTAAATCAATTCAATTTGGTCCTTGCTCCTAGCCGTATGAAAGACAACAAAGAACTTGTGATATTTTTCCTTACCAGATATGAAATCCTACCTATATTCTTTATTTATCGTTTGATATCTTTTTTATTTGTGTGTTAAAATTTCTATCCTACAACCTTAATTTTTTTTTCCTTTCACCCATTCCTTTGAAAACCTAGTTGCCATCTATCATTCATTCACCAAGTTCGTAAATTTTAGCCTTCAATTTCATGTTCTTTGTTGCTTTGATTCAAGTTTAGTTATTTCAATTCAGTTGTTGATTAAAAAAACAGAAAAAGAAGAGAAAACAAAACAAAAAAAAAAAAGCAAAGAAAAGAAAAGAAAAAAAGAAAAAGAAAAGAATAGCAAAGGTAAGGAAGTTTCGAGTTATCAAAGAAAATTCAAATTTGTTATATTTCTTCATTTGTGAGTATTGATATTTTATTCAAGTTACTGAGGCTATCTTGTTTATTATTTATTGTTGCCATATATCATTACCTTCACACCATACTTGTTGTTTTACTTTTACTTTATCTTAACCTTTTCCTTTGAACCCCTTTTCTTAAAAACATGTTACTTAAGCTTTAGAAAAATTTTGAATGATTAGTGTCAATTAAGCTCTAAAAAGGGTAAAAGACAATTTGTGTGAAAACGAGAGTATGACCTGTTTTTATTGCAAACACATAAGGGAGTGTTTGAGGAACAAAAGATTTCTTTATTTTGCAGATTTACATAATATCTCAAAGTAAAGATAAAGGGATTGCGGAGGAGGAGCCAAAGGATGTGCACCTAAAATTTTACATGAAGATTATATAAAGGACCTTGGAATGGCTCAATCTAAGGTTCGAGAGCAAGGATGAGAGGTTAGAGAGAGTGGAGTCAAGTTCCTAAAGGGGACAGCCTATGCGTCTCAACCAACACAATGGGAGGCCGAGGTACACCCACGACATGGGCCATGAAGAATATGATGATGATGACTTTGAAGAGGTGGAACGTGGGTTTAATACAAACAGGGGCAGACTTGACAATGATGAAAGAGGAGCAAGGAGAGTAGATAAGAACATGGGAAATATTAAGATGAAAATCCCAACTTTTCAAGGAAAGAATGATCCCAAACCTTACCATGAATGGGAAAAGAAAGTGGAGCTTGTGTTTGATTGCCACAATTACTCGGAAGAGAAAAAGGTAAAACTTATTGCTGTTGAATTTACTGATTATGCTATTATTTAGTGGGATTAACTTGTGATAAGTAAAAGGAGGAATCAAGAGAAGAAAGTTGTGATGAGGAAACATTTTCTTCCTCAAGTTTATCATAGAGAGTTGCACAATAGATTGCAAAGTCTAGTGCAAGTACATAAGAGTGTTGAAGAATGTTGTAAAAAGATGGAGATTGCAATACTTGTAGCTAATGTGGAAGAAGATTGCGAAGAAATAATGGCATGGTTCTTGCACAGATTGAACTAAGACATAGCTAATATGGTTGAGCTTCAACACTATGTGGAGATGGAGGATATGTTGCACATGACCATAAAAAATAGAGAGACAATTGAAGAGCAAGAGTGACAAAACCAATTCGGCCTCAACTTCCTTATGGATGTCAAATTAGAAGAAGGACGACAAGGCTGTTTCTAAGCCTAAATTTGAGTCTTTCAAGGATCCTAAAGTGGAGGGTGGCAACAAATTCCAAGGTAAATCCACTCCTTAAACATCTAAAACTAGAGATATTAAGTATTTTAGGTGTTTGGGAATGGGCCACAAAGCTTTGCAATGTCCAAACAAAAGAGCCATGATTATAAAGGATAATGGGAAGTGGAGTTTGAAAGTGAAGAAGAAGAAGAGATGTCGGCCCTAGAAGATGGTAGTGACCAAAAGCATGTTGAACATGGTGATATATTAGTGGCAAGGCGAAAAGAGGAAGAGGTACAAAGAGACAATACCTGTCATACTAGATGCCGAATTAAAGATAAGGTATGTAGTATGATAATTGATGGGGGTAGTTGTATCAATATGGCTAGTACCGAACTTATTGAGAAATTATGTCTGCCAACTTTTAAACACTCTATGTGACAGCCTAGCCTAGAGAAGCGATCTGATGAGGGTGGAAAGTGGACGCAGGGGCAAGGATAAGATGCCTGGACAAGGAGCAGCTTCATGCAGTCTTCAAGGATAGCAACACTCTAAGGTACGGGGGTATATGAATGAATTGAACTGTATGTCGAAATGGGGCGAGGAATTTGCCAAGGTCTTGCAAGAATGCATAACTTGATTTCTCGCAAGGTAGAAAACTAAAATAATATGCTCACTAGCCTCAAGTATTTGGTTGCATGTAGTTTTTATAGTGTGAAAGCCTTAATTCCATATAAAGAAGAAATAAGAAGCTAAATATGAATAAAAAAATAAAGAAGGATGAATAAACTAAAGTCAAATCAAGAACTGGAGAGGAGTTGACTGATCAACAGCTCTCGTGGTCCCAAATTTTGTGAGGCAGCTGAAAGAAAGCAAGGGGAAATCTACAAGGGCCTCGCTAATAACAACCTGACCCAAATTACTTCTTTATATGCATCTGAGACGTCAAAATGCTCGCATTTCCACTAGTATTACACTTGAATTAATCGAAACCCATAGGATTTCTATCTATCGCGCATGAATTTACGTCTCATCTTGCTTGATCATCAAGCTAAGCCCTAGTATTACCGGTTAAGCTTGTGGATTATATTCCTATGATTCCTTAAGACAATCCTCAAGTCATGAGGAGTCCTCGTGCCTAAAGGTACAAGGAACAAGCCTTAATTCTCATCGTTCCATTTTTCCTCCAAAAGTTTTATTTGCAATCATTTGAAAAATGATGTCAATACTCAATGAACTAATTTTCTTTCTTCGCATTAGTCCAAGCATTGAATCAGTTCCTATGATTGCCGTTTCCATGAGCTTTCTTTCAATATTTGTGTTTATGCTCCCTAAATAAAACCAAACTATCATACTAGATAAAGAGGAGTTAACTGGTCAACAACTCTCAGAGTCCCAAATTTTATGAGCTAGATTAACAAAAATAAGGGAGAATTTATATGGGCATACCTAATAACACTCCAGTCCAAATTATATAATTATATGCATCCAGACATCAAAATGCACACATTCCTGCTTGGATTAACAGAAAGCAACATGATGTCTCCCTTATGCGTGTGGATTTGCGTCTCATCCTACTAGATCATCAAGCCACCAGTCAAGCTTGTCAATTGTGTTTATGCTCGCCAAATAAAATGAAGCCTTCAAACTAGACAGAGATTAGATAAATTGGAACAAGAGAAATGAATAAAATGAGAACACAGGTGGGATTTCAGATATGATAAGGAAAGAAATCACAAGTACTTTGTTTCTTCCGTACAGCTAAATGAAAGGATGAAATCGAATTGACTTAAACACGAGGGTCAACAAAGAACAAAAAAAAAAAGGAAGGACGTAAGCGATAAGTCTATATTCACTAGAATGTGTCAAATAATATGTTCATTGTCCTCAATTATTCAGTTGTATGCCATTTTTATATTACGATAGAGTAGTTACGTAACGACCTAGAACCAGATCACCTGAGATATTATCCCCCACTGGCCTCACGATTTTTTCCCTTTGGCGGGTTCGAGAACTTTCTAAGAGGTCATCCATCTTGGAATTTCTTTAAATTAAGCCCGTTTGAATTTGGAGTTTTTATAACTCCACAGCCAAACAACCAAAAAGTGCCTCATGTGATTAGTTCCAACTCTTTACATATATGTTATCAACCATTCCCGCCCCATTTCGATGG